>NC_132995.1:58848638-59151668 GCF_048564905.1 Vicugna pacos | reverse complement strand
ACTAAGCAACTTACAATGTACTAACTCATTTAATCCTCAAAATAATACTATGAAATATGTATAATTATTCTTCTTAATTTATGGATGTTCAGTAATATATTCACAATCATTCAAGTAGTAAATAGTGGAGCTCAAATTCAGGTAGTCTGACTTTTTTTTTTGATGCTGATTTTTTTTTTCAGGTAGTCTGACTCTTGAATTGCACGTGTCTAACCAACCACAATGCTAGAAGTTGTTAGAAGTGTTTTTCTTTGACACATCTTTAATAACTAATTGCTGATAACTATATTATCATTCAAAAATTCAAGTCTGTTTATGTCAAATAGGGCATTAAAGAAAGCAGGCCTAAAAAAAATCCCCTGAACAGATAAGCCACATTCAGAACTAGCAAACTGCCATATATTACACGTACTCATGGAGCAAGAACTTCCAAAAGCTCAGAGGACTCCCCAAAGTGGCTCACCATGCTCAGTGGTAGAACAGAACCACAGTGAGCAGGTACTCACTACTTCCAGAGGTGCTCCCTCCCACTTCCCACGTGACCGTTGCCATCTTAGACTTTTCACAGAAAGTTGAAGATTCAAAAATAGAATCATTTTCCCATGTTGATTCTTCCATTATTCCCCACAAAAGGTAAGAATATTAAACTTAAATAGATGTAAAAAGTTAGCACAAAAGGCAATAATAGAATCACAGAAGTTTACTAGACAGGAATTAAACTTTACACTGCAGACCTGGAGAGGCTATCTAGGTGACATAACAAATTTATAGCAGAACCCAATGCAAGTTACTCTCAATCCAGATCTTCATCCACATCACCATGGTGTCTCAGAAATGCCCTCCTGCAAAAGTCTCATCTCCTTCAAGAGTTCATTTGAGTTTGTTCAGATGCATCAATATATATTTGTATTTTTATACTGTATTATACATTACAGATTTGTACATACCCACTATGGATAGCTATTCTGACTCAATCTGAAATAAACCTAAAAAAAGTCACAAAAACACTTTAAAAAGTTCACTATTGACATTCAACAAATTTTAACTAGTTCTTCTATTTTGATTTTTTGAACACTCCAACAGCACATAGATCAGCCTTTCTCAAAATATTTAAATCCATGTTTCTCAAAAGTATGGTAGGTTCCAGAATCAGAATTACATGATACTTGTTAAAAATTCAGATTCCTGGAGTCATCCCCAAATCAACTGAAACTGTCTCTGAAACTCCCAAAATTGTATTTTAAAAAGCTTTCCACACAGCAAAGGAAGCCATAAACAAAACAAAGACAACCTACAGACTCAGAGAAAATATGTGCAAACGATCCAACTGACAAGGGCTTAACTTCCAGAATATACAAACAGCTCATACAACTCAATAACAACAACAAAACAACAAAACAAGCAACCCAGTCAAAAAATGGGTGGAAGAGATAAACAGACATTTCTCCAGTGAAGACATCACAGATAGCCAACAGGCACATGAAAAGATGCTCAATATTGCTAATTATCAGAGAAATGCTAATCAAAACTACAATGAGGTATCACCTCACACCATTCAGAATGGCCAACAAAGAAGTCCACAAATGATAAATGCTGGAGAGGATGCAGAGAAAAGGGGACCGTTCCACACTGTTGATAGGAATGTTAAGTTGGTGCAGCCACTAGGAAAAACAGCATGGAGATTCCTTTAAAAACTAAAAATATACTTACCCTATAACCCAGCAATCCCACTCCTAGGCATATATTTGGAGGAAACTCTAATTCGAAAAGATACATGCACCCCAATGTTCACAGCAGCACTAGTTACAATAGCCAAGACATGAAAGCAACCTAAATGTTCACTGATAGATGACTGGATAAAGAAGCTGTGGTGTATATATATACACAATGGAATACTACTCAGCAATTAAAAAAGAAAAATGCCATTTGCAGCAACATGGATGATCATCATACTAAGTGAAGTCAGTCAGAGAAAGACAAATACCTAGGATATCACTTCCATGTGGAATTTTTTTAAAACGACACAAACGAATTTATTTATAAAACAGAAAGAGACTCACAGACAGAACACAAACTTATGGTTACCAAAGGGGAAGGGTAGGGAGGATAAATTAGGAATTTGGTATTAGAAGATACAAACTATTACATAAAACAGATCAACAAGGTCCTACTGTATAGCAAAGAGAATTATATTTAGTAGCTTGTAATAACCTATAATGAAAAAAGCATATATGTATGTACAACTGCATCACTATGCTGTACACCAGAAACTAACATAACATTTTAAATCAACTATACTTCAATTAAAAAAAAGAAAAGGGGGGGACTCTCCAGATGATTCCCATTCATTCAAAGGCTATTTATTAAACATTCACTCTACTGTATTCTAGTGGGAAACACAGAACAAATGAGTAAACAAAAACAAGTAAACATTTTGGATTTTAACTGTGCTATGAAGGAAGAAAGGTACTATATCTAAGAGTGACCTGGAGGACCACAGCTGTCCCCAATAACCTCAGGAGATTGGTTCCAAAACACCCATCAGGTACAGAGAGCCAAGTGTACTTTAAAAAGAGCAGCCAGAAACAGAATTCTAAGGGCAGTGAAAATACTCTGTGTATTATAATGATGGATACAGGTCATTATACATTTGTCTGAACCCACAGAACGTACACCACTAAGAGTGAACCCTAACATAAACTGTGGACTTCGGGTGATTGTGACGTAGGGCCATTAACTCTAAAAAATGTACCACTCTGGTGGGGGATATTGATAATGGAGGAAGCTATGTAGGTCTTGGGGTATATAAGAAATCTCCATATGTTCCACTTAATTTTGCAGTAAACCTGAAACTGCTCTTAAAAAATAAAGCCTTAAAAAAATTAAAATTAAAAAAAAAAAGCGGTCAAAGGAAGGTCTTTCTGCAGAGGCAACATTTGAATCCAGGAGTCCTTCATTCAAGAGCAATGGTTCTCAAACTTAGTGTGCATCAAAATCACCTGGAGGATTTGCTAAAAAAGACTTCTGGTTAGAAGGTCTGGAGTGGGGTCCAAAAATATGCATTCTGAATGAACAAGACCACAGGTGATGCTGATGCTGCTAGTCCAGAAATTACACTTGGAGAATCACAGATCTAGAGTTAACAGCTAAAGGGTTTGAATAACACTAGTGTGTTAAAAGAACAGAAAAAAGGCCATTAGGAGGGAAGGTAATGTCACTGTTTTCAGAACCACTTAAGATGGTGAGTTAAACTACCAGCTATGGCTACCCAGACCAGAGACGGAATCACAGGTTGTTCAATAATACCTTATACTTGCAAAGCATTTCAGAGTTTATAAAAGCACTTTCATTATTTAATTCATTATTTAATCTGACTCAGTGAAATATAAGTGAAGGACTATTAGCTACATTTCAGAGATAAAGAAACTGAAGTACAGAAACATTATGATCCTGGGGGAACCAGAAAACAATTAAGTGGCAAAACTATGTCCCATGACTCTAAATCCAGTGTTCCTTCCAGAACATTATGTTCGATTTTTTTTTTCAAGAGTAATAAGCAAAGGATACATACAGGAGTTAATACTAACAAGTTATTTTCTAGACTAGCTGCCTAAAAACATGGTGGCTTCCAGACTTAATTTGTTTCAGATACTGGTTAGAAAGCCACATTACCTTAAGACTTACAATATAAGTCCCATCTATTTATTTCTCCTAGTTCAAAAACAAACGATGGAGAAATGGAGAGGGAAATTCAGACTATTCTTCTCTCTCCTGCATAAATAACAGAGAGACAATTTCATAACCTCAGTCCTTAAGCCACATCAACCAAGCACAATTTTCATCTTGTGTTCCCTCTAAATCTCTCACCTAACCCAGGGTCCCACAAGAACACTGAATCCCAAATGTCTTACTATACTCATGAGGCCACAAGCAGTTAGTTATATACCCATTATCCACCCTCTATATACCCATTATCGTTTAGTATCTTCTCCATCAATCAAATCCTTACTCTTAACCTAACAATCTTACCTGTAAGTCTCAATAATACTCCAAACCCCAAACTGAAATTATATCCTCCCTCCACCACATACAACATACATACATACACACATACACACACACACCAGCTTCTGTGCCTGTTTCTTTTATATGCATTAATAGCACTGCCATCTACCAAACAAGAAACCTGGAACTCAGCCTAGACACGTGTCTCTCTCATACCAATCTCAATTGGCCCCTTATCTCCATTCCCATAGCTACTTACAATTAGCTACCACTAATAATAAACTAGCAGCCATTTCTTAATAACTACCATGTACTAGTGACTTTACACACTTCATTCTATCAGTAACCCTAGGAGGTCAGTATTTTGTCCTTGTTTCACAAATGAAAAAACTAATGCGTCCAAGCCACAAGTAGAAAGTAACAAAGTAGGCATCCAAACTCAAATGTTTCTCCCAAAGCCTGTACCTTTCCCCTATACCAAAATGCTTCTTTCTTCAATACCTGATATCAATCCCTTTACTACTTTCTCCAAATGCTAATTTCTCCCCTAGATTACTGCCATGATTGTCCTAACTGGTCCTCCTTGGTTCTTTTCTTTCTTCCCTTCAATATGCGAAGTGGTCTTTCTAGATCACAAATGTGATCCTTTTATCCTACTGATAAAAAAATCTGTTGAGGGCTCTCTTTGGTCTAACTACACTGTATACACTCTACAGGATGAATCACAAACCCTTTAGTACAGGTCCACAATCCCTTACCTGCAGTCCCAAAATTCAAAAGCTTTGAAATTTTATATTTTTTTCCTGTTTTCAATAAAACCCACTCTGAATTGCAGAAGGTTATCTATCACATTAGAGTGATATTCACATGCTTCACTGCAGAAACATTAATGTTTGATAATAAGTTGTTAACCCAGACCCCTCTGGAGTGTTAGAGACTTTACCAGAAAAAATAAAATTTCCAAACTATTCTGAAGTCTAAAACACACCTGGTCCCGAGGGTTTAGATAAGGGATTGCAGACCCCTTACCTATTCAGCCGATCAGGCCAACCAAATTTTCACCAATCACTTTACACATTCCTTAGCTCCGGGGATGTGTAAGGTGTCCTGTGTCCTGAATACTCTCCAACCCAGTAAGCTACTCACCCTTCAAGAAATCTGTTCAAGGGTTTCCTTTTAAGTGAAGTCTCCCTGACCTTCTCTTGACTGTGCCACAACCACTGTACCAAGTACCCACCTCCACCGCTACACCTTATATGTTTTGTTTCCCCTATGCTGGACTGTGAATGAGCTCCTCATCGAGTATTTTATTCAATCCTAGCACAGTATCCGGAACACTGAGGGTTCATTAATGTCCAAGGAACTGAAATTCACGCCCAGCTCTCCCTAATTTCCCATTCCCTACAAAGTTCATTTTCCCCTAATATGCAAGCCCCTCACAGCTATTTTGTTTCCAGAGTTCCTCCTTCCCAATGTCATCTTAAAACTACTTTCTACCAGACGTCTTCTCTTAGCCCTAAATTCTCCAATGCCTTTAACCTCTATTTAATCCCTAGCCCTTCTCTCCCCTAGCTTTTAACAGGTAAAGTTCTCTCCCGCTAAGGTAATTCATCCTCACAGCCCTTATCTCTTACCCACTCCCTCAATACCACTCCGTGCTGGGCCTTCCCTCCAAAACGCTTCTCACAAGCGGTTTCCCAGAGCCCCTCTTCTATCACAGTCCGGTCCACCCGCTCCCGAACCTGCGCTCGGCCCGAGTCCACGCCTTCCCAGCCCGCATCCGCACATCGCAAACCTCCCCAGCAGCCGGTGTCCCCTCCCCCCGTCTCCTGCAGCCGGCACCCCTCCCTTCACCCTCCCCGAATCTCTGGAGGGCCAGCTTCTCTGGAAATTGTCCAGGAGCAGTGTCTTTCACCTATCAGACCCCTCAGGACCACGCCGGTCCGAGAGGCCCCGGGCCTGAGCACCTCCTTCCCCAGAGCCTCCTCGGCCCCGCAAATCCCCTTCGGCCCAGACTGCGGGCAGGGCCTCCCGCTCACCTTGCTGGATGTCGCCGTTGCTGCCCCCCGGAATGGGCACGTTGAGCTGGCGCTCGGGCTCGGGCAGGCAGCGCAGGCAGAAGGAGTGAAGACAGGGCAGCAGCTTGGGCTCAGCCTCACGCCGGCTCTGCAGGCTCTGCTGACACACCGCGCAGGTGTCCAGGAGCGAGGCTGGCGGTCCAGGCGGCGGCCCCGCCGAGGGACCCGGAGCGGGAGCCGAGGCTGGAGCTGGGGCCGGCGTCGATACCGCCCCTCCGGGAACTCCAGGGCCCACCGAGGTTGCAGGGGCTGTAGCAGCCGGGGCCGAGACCGAGGAGGCCGCGGCCACCCCCCCGTCGTCGGGCCCGGCCGCGCCGCTCTCCGCGCCGGCCCTGCCGCCTTCCTCCTCCTCCTCCTCCACCAGAACCGCGGCGAGAGGCGGCTCCGCCTCCTGCGCCGCGGGCCCAGCGACCCCGGCAGTTACCGGCGCGCTGCCGCTGCCCCCGCCGCCGCTCTCAGCCTCGCCGCCGCCTTTGTTTTCCGCCATGTTTTCCTCTTTGAACCCGCCGGACCGCCCCGCGCCGCCCGCCGCCGCCGCCGCCGCCGCCCCCAGCCCCAGCCGCAGCCGCAGCAAGAGCGGCCGCCGAGAGCGAGCAAGCGAACGAACGAGCGAGAGCGCGCGCGCACGCGGCGCCCCCACCCTCGCGTCGCGCAGTTGCAGGAGGGCGGGCGCGGCGCGCGCACGTACGCACGGACGTCTTCCGGAGAGAGGCGGGAACTCAGGGCGCGGGCGCGCAGCCGTCGTCCCCGCCCATCCCGACCTCGAGGGCCGGCGTGTCGAGTCCGTACCCCGGCGCTTCAGCCCTCAGTGAGCCTTAAAAGCCAAAGGCAGTTGACGCTGAACTACCTGGCCGGGGGTGGTTATGAGCTCGGACGCAGCGGTGGTGCGGGAAGAAGAGCGGGAAAGGATAGAAGGCCGGGGCTGGTTCCTGCCGAGCCAGCGTCTCCCGGGCGGCTCGGTCCCCAGAGGCAGGCGTGTCTCCGCGGAAACCTCCCTCGGCGCACGGTCAGACGCCCCCGCCTCCTGACTCCGAGGTGCCGACCTCCTGGGTGTCTCTGCTTTAACTGGCTGCGTACCTGTTGGTGCTTGTACCTCGGAGGAGCAGTGAATCGAAGCTTTTTTTTTTTTTTAACTGGTGGCGTACCAGAAATAGGCCGAAAAGATCTAGTGAGGACGAAACTCTTTAACAGCTATTTTTAGCTTCTTAAGGTGATTGATTCTCTGACGTTGCTACGTATCAGAAAACCAATCAACTGAGAAGCTTTTTCAAAGTAGAGATGTGCCAGGACCACACCCCAGACCTGCATCAGGAAGTGGGGGAGAGCTGATGAATGTTGAAAGTCGCTTTTGCTGAATCTGATGTGCGTCAGCTTGGGGAGTCACCGATCTAACCAATATTAATGTCTCGAGAGTCCCACTTAGTGTCCTGGTGAGACTGCAGTTACAAATGCCCTCACAGTGTCGGTAATGGAAGCTTCCAGGAAGGGTTGTCTTTATTTGAGAAACAAGTACGACGGCTTTTTAAATATTAGGATCATGAAGTAGGCTTTATTTCCTCTTCTGATAGTGTTTTCCCAGGAAACTGTTACTCTTGAGCTGGTGTAAGTCCTTAAAATAAGACACCTCAAAACGTTTTTCATTTATTCATCAAAAAATATTCACCCCTTACTATGTGTCAGGTAGTGTTTTAGAGATGCTAGGATTACAGCAGAGAACAAAGAAGATCCTTACTTTCAAGGCGTTTGCAATCTAATGGAGGAAGATTGACATAAATATATTGCAGAAGTATATATACATAGATAAATGCTATGAAGAAGAAAAAATAAAAGAGATTAGAGATGATTGGGGAAGTCCTCTGTTGATAGGTGAACAAGCCTTGTGGTCCTCTTGCAACAGAGTGTTATAGGCAGGGGGCTAAACAGTCAGTACAAAGGGCCTGAGGCAGGCAGAGATTTTTGGCTTGTTAGAGGAACAGCAAAGAGTCAATGTGGCTGCAGTGGCTTGAAGGAGGGAAAGAGCAGTAGGACATAAGAGAATTAAAGGAGCCAGGACATATACAGAAATGGTCTTCAATTTTTTGAACGTTTGTGCCCTTGAAAAGAACTTTGAAAAACTATCTTCTCCCCTCAAACATATGTTGACTCTTAAAATTGTTTGTAATAAGTGAAAATATTTACAAAGAGTGCGATTTCTGACATTTTGCAATACTAACATTTTTCCATTGTCACAAGACTTTTTTCCAAGTTCACTTCAAAAAAATAAATTAGTGGGCCAAATTTCTCAAGCAATATCTTTGCTTCCTTGAATTTTTCTTAACCTTTTGATGCCTGCTACCATTGCCTTTATTAAAATCCAATATAATCAAAATGAGTGTATGTATATTCATGTGTGACTGAAGCATTATGCTGTACACCAGATACTGATACAACATTGTAAACTATACTGCAATAAAATATATATATATATATATATATATACAAAAAAAATCTAATATAAAAGTGTTGTTTTTGGAGAGGCAGCATGGAGGCTGAATCTGCTCTGGAGCCAAAGTGCCTGGTCTGAAGCCTCGTTCCACCACCTACTAGCTGTGTGATTTGGGGTAACTTAGCTTGCCTGAATTTCTTCATTTGTAAAAGGGCGTTTGCTCACGGTAAGACCTACTTCAAGGTTGACAATTAAATATTTGTAAAGTGCTAACAGTACCTGGCGATTAGAAACATGAAATGAATGTAAAAGTAGACCCAAAGTTCATGAAGGGAACAGAACTGGAGGGAGAAACAAAGGTACCGCAGAGAAAAATCTCAAGAAGAGAAAGCATGCTGTGGGCTGAACTGAGCAGTGGGTATAAGTAGAGGCTGTATCCAGCCATTCCCCTAACCTAGACTGTCTTTTACCTCCACCCGCTTGCCTGAGCATTATAAGAAAAACTCAGTCCTACTACTCAGCCATAAAAACCAACAACATAACACCATTTGCAGCAACATGGATGCTCCTGGAGAATGTCATTCTAAGTGAAGTAAGCCAGAAAGAGAAAGAAAAATACCGTATGAGATCGCTCATATGTGGAATCAAAAAAAAAAAAAAGCCACAAACAAGGCATAAATACAAAACAGACAGACTCATAGACATAGAATACAAACTTGTGGTTGCCAAGGGGGTGGAGGGTGGGAAGGGATAGACTGGGATTTAAAAATTGTAGAATAGATAAACAAGATTATACTGTATAGCACAGGGAAATATATACAAGATCTTATGGTAGCTCACGGAGAAAAAAATGTGACAATGAATATATATATATTCATGTATAACTGAAAAATTGTGCTCTACACTGGAATTTGATACAACATTGTAAAATGATTATAAATCAGTAAAAAAAGTTGAAGAAAAAAAAAAGAAAAACACAGTCCTGAAATAAAGGAGAGAGCTATCAGTAGGTGTCTGGTAGCTCTGCTTTGGAGAAGACTTCCCTGATATTGCTGGTAACCGGAAGTGAAAAGAACTTTCCAGGTGTCCAGAAGAAAACGCCCTCAAAGGGAATGACATAGATAGGTGAGCAATGGTGAGCATAATTCATCATCTGGACATAGGAGATTGGCAGCAGTAAGGCAGAGTAGCCCAAGATCAGCATTAGGATCTGCAATGGCCAATTCTACCACTTCTGGACGGAGCAGCCATGATCAGCAGCAGGAGTGGAAGAGACCATGAGGACCAGGAGAGGAATGCTGAGCTGCAGTTGAGATTTGGGGCATTTCTGTTAATGTACCTTACTTGTAATCATGAGTGGGTGAGGCCAGGGGATGTAAAGGTGACATTTTGTGATTTAAATTTCACTTCTCTGAACACAGGTACATAGGCATGTGTAACTTGGACTTAGCAGGAAATCCAACTTCAGAGCAGGCACATTTCTAGTGCATGTGTCGCAAGAGCAAAATTAAAATGGTGATGTTGAGGAGGGCAAGATTTTTGTCCAGAGGTATGCCCAGTGCCGTGGAAAAGAAAGGCAAGCACAAGAAATGATCTGTTTTGGCAGAAGACAGGTCAGGCCCCTGGATTCTCTTATACTGATGACAACAAGAACATCACAAAGGCATCACCTAGGGAGAAATGCATTTGGAGAATCCCAAGAAGTACATCCCTAGAACAAAAATGGTCTTCACTGGCACTAAGAAGAAGGCAGAAAAGGCAGACTTGTTAGTTTACCTCAAAGCCACTAATGAGTAGCAGTTGGCCCTCTGCCTTATTTCTTACAAAACAGGAATGTCTCAACTTCTTTTCTGTGTAACATATTTAAATTGACCTCATATAACGGAATCAGATCATGAATAGCTGATAGAATTTTTTGTTGGACAGTCCTGATTTAAATAATGTTCTCTTGTGGTTAAATTAATATGATCAGCTTTTTGAATTTTGATAGTAATTCCAATTCAGCAAGCACTATCACTGTTTCCCCCTTCTAAAGATACGATTGGACTTGCTTGGTAATGTTCACCTTTTCACAGACATGGTGAATGCCATCTCAAAACCTATAGGTTTTTGGTTTTAATTTAGATTTATATAACTGATTATATGAATATAATATTTAAATGTTGGGGAAGTCCCTTTATTGTCTCAGAGAATTTAGCAAGACTCACCTGTGTTTCAGTCTGTTCATCAGGCTGTGAAGGGCTGAAGATAAGGTAACAATGTATATATACTTTATCTTTCTGGTTTTAACTATGCCAGTCTAAAATCCCCTATATCTAAAATGTTTCCTTTTACTGAATGAAAAACATTTTAGTGTGGTTTATGTATAGCTATTAAACATTTAGACTATTTAACATATAACTATTAACATATAACATATAGACTATTTAACATTAACATAGACCATTTAACATATAAGACTATTTAATTAACATTTCTCACATTTTATAAATGATCTATAAGGTCAGATGCTTTTAAAAGTCAGTGTGACAAGCTTTAATAGCAAATTAATCTTTACTTTTAAAACCTTTATTATCTAAGTGAGACTGAGTTATAATTCAGGATTGTCTTTAACAGCTGTTCAAAAACACATGAAACTGTAAAACACCAGTATGTAAATGATTGGTAATGGTGTTTCTGCAAATTTATTAGAAGGATTAAAGTAGAGGAGATATACTATCAGCACACATTTGTAAATTATGTGATCATAAGGCTTAAGATAGTTAAAAACAAAATCATGGAAAATATAAAGTTCACTTCTCAGCATTTCACGATGTTGTGCAAAGTGCGCTTTGACTTTCAGGTGCTGTGTTGTCTAAGTTTGAGAGCCACTAGTACCAAGAAAAAAGAGACAAATTGCAGAAGTCTGAGTCTGGTAGCTAGTTCTTTGGCTGTTCTATATTTCTAAGGCCTTCCAGGGGCACAGTGGTAATCCCAGTAGTAAACACGACATTTGAATAGCAGTTTACAATTTGTAAAGTGACTTCACACACATTATCTCTAATTCTTGTAACCAGTAAGATTCATTCCAGTTTAGACAATAAACAGATTTCATGAGTGTACTGTAATATATTAGCTGTCTATTTTTACACAATAAGGTTGTTTCTAATTTTTTGCTATTGAAACAATACTGTAATAAACATTATGATGAATAATACTTTGCATGTCTATAGTTATTTTTTCTGAATATTCCTAAAGATAGAATTGCTGATTCAACAAGTACACCTATTGTAAAAGTTTTTAATATATAAATTCAAAGGGTTCTTATTACGTTATTAAATAAATAGATTGTGTTTGATGTATTTTGCTACTATAAATAAAAGTAAATTAACATGCAATCTTTTTTTCAAATTTGTTTCTCTCTCTAAAGATCTCTTTCCTCATGTCCCGCTCATTCCTCAATCTACTCTGGCCTAGCTCCCAACCCCATCACCCTATCAACACAACTCTTGATAAGGTCATCAATGACCTCCATGCTTTTTAAATCCAGTAGATGTATTTTATTCCTAACCTTACTTGTCTTTTCAGTGGAATTTCACAATGTTGGGCATTCCCCCTTCTGGAATCACTCACTTCCATGGCTTTCTTGACACCACGTGCTGCTGGTTTTCCTCCTACCTCTTGGACTGCTGTCTCTCTTTCACAGACTGTGTCAGGGGTCCCCAAAACCAAACTAGGAGAAGTCACAGAACTCAGAAAAGCTGTTATAGTCATGGTTATGGTGTATTACAGTGAAATGATACAGATTAAAATCAGCAAAAGTAAAAGGTCCCTGGAAAAAAGTCCAGAAGAAAACTGGCACAAGGTGCCAGGTGTCTCCTCCCAGTGGAGTTACTTACACAGGCTCTGATTCTCCCAGCAATGATGTGTGACAAAACGTTTGTGAAGTGTTGCTGATACTGAGCAGGACCCTGTAGGCACCCCTGCCAACCTTTGCCTCTTGTTTATAGAAAAGCTGAAGTCTTCCAGGCCTCCCTGAGTCATAGAAGAGCAGGCTCAAGCAGCTGATTAGGACAAGCCTGTAGGCATTGGGGGATGGCAATGATTCTGAGCATCTATCTCAATGATTAACTGAGATTATTCTTCCATTTCCCTTCAAAACTTTCAAGGCTGAACAGAATCTTTGGGTCCACCAGATTGCAGGCATTCTAATCAAAAGCAACTTTCCTTTTTGGCACCAAGGCAGTTGCCCCAGGATCATATCCTTGTCTCTCCCTCAAATAGAAACCAATTGCTTTCATCTAAGTCTCAGGAGGCAGCTGTAGAGAAGAAACAAGAACTGGCTAGAGCCCACCAAGTCCAAGATGATGGAGTATTTGACTTCTAGTCAACCTTGAGCTTCATTATATACTCATTGTAATGTATTAGCATGCTAAAAATGACACACACACCAGCGCCATGACAGTTGATAATTGTCATGACAACAACTGGAAAAGCCCATCCAAGGACCGAAAAGCCCATACAAAGACTGATTGGCTCCATCACACCCAAAAGGAGGATGTGATGGCAGAAGCCTCCCATAAAAGTCCACATGGCTGACCTGGGCCAGAACTGTCTCTACCAGCCATCATGGCTGACAGCTCCCCACTGGAGCAAGCACCTTTTCCTCACTCAAGTGCTTTTCTTTCCTTCTCCCTGCTTGAGCACTTTAATTCCTTTTCCTCTTTTGAGAAATAAAAGCAGTTTTTGCTCTGTCCCTCTACCTCAGCTGTGAATTCCTTCCAGCCAGCAGGCAAGGACCCACACTTTGGTGGGCCTCCTAATTTAGGGGTCTCACTATTGGCTAACATTGCCAAACAGGGACATTCACCCAAGCCTTGGTATTCAGGATTTGTATTGGGGGTAGGGGAAGAGTCTGTCCCATAGGCATGGATCACCCACACAACTGACCTCAACTGCTTGAATTCCAGCCCACAGAGGTCAGACTGATACAGCATGGTCCAGGGCTGCAGACATGCTAAAACAGGTGTTCAACACAAATCACATTGATAGCATAAACAATGGGGTCAAAGTGATACAGTCTCGCCCAAGACCTTAGGCATACAAACCATCTTATTAGGCAGAGTATTCCAAAGGCTCAGAGGTTATCTCTCAGGAATCAGTCAAGGATTAGTTCTAAAAGACAAGCCCTTCTTTGGAATGTGCGGGGTTTGAGCAATCTAGGCCTACTAAGTTAACCCTTTGCTGCACTATTCAACATTGGACTTTCTGAAATACCAACTCTAGACCCCCTTCTCTTCTCAATCAATTTTCTTTCTCTAGGCACACTCATCCAGCTACAGCTTCATTTGCCATCCATAAAATAACTCCAAAGTATATGACTTTGGTCAATTAATATCTCCACATGACTGTCTCAAAGGCACCTCAAACTCAGCATGTCCAAGACTCAATAATCTTTTCCCCAAACCTCTTCATCTTCTTCCATATTCCTTATCTCAGCAAATGGTATTACCACTCACTTATTTGCACTAGAAAGACATATTTAGAAGATACATTATCTGATTTTGACAGATTAGATACAGGAAGGATCATCCTTGAAACCTACTTCTTAGCCCTTGTATCTAACCTATTACCCAGTCCTGTCAATGTGACTTTCTAAATATTTCTTCAAATCCTTCCATTTGTCTCTATTTCCACTGTCACCACCCTAAGTCAACTTATCATCCTCAAAATATCACAACCCTCATCTCCACATGCACTGTGACTCCACTGTCTAAATTCTCCTGTCCCCATTGTCTAAACTTCATTAGAGTAATCTTTTCAAAGGAAAGGGATCCTTGCTTCACCAATCCTTATTCTCATGGCTTTCTCTTATTCTTAGGATGAAAAACAAAATCCTTAAGGGCCAATAAGGCTGTGTTTTATGTGGCCTGGACTACCTCTCTAGCCACATAATGTTCCACTTTCCCCTTGCTTCTACATTCTAGCTACATTGGCCTTTCACTTTCTTCATTGTGCCATGCTCCCTATTGCCTCAGGGCCTTTGCATGTTCTGTCCTCTACATGAAATAATTATTTCTCCTACCACCACCACCATCACCCACTTTGCAGAGTTAATGCCTACTCAAACTTGAGGTCTGAGCTCAGGCAGTACTTCCTCAGGGAGCTCCTGTCTAGATCAGTTTTCTTAGTTAGATCCCTGTTTCTTTCCTTCATCACTACCTGTGAGAAACAGTATAGCATAATGGTTATGAGCAAGGGCTAGACTGAAAAAAAAAAAAAAAGCAGGGGCCAGACTATCTGGGTTTGAATTCCAGCTCTATCACTTATTGGCTATGTGACCTTGGGCAAGTTACTTAACCTCTCTCTGACTCAGCTTCATTATCTGCAAGTGGGTATAAGAGTGGTGGGCATAATAAAAACTATATACATATAACAGTACATGTAATACATTATTTATGATTAAATTAATTCCTGGAAAGAGTTTGGACTAGGGACCTACAAATATAAGTACATAATATTTCATTTTATCATTAAGGTCTCAATTTGTAATAATGCACTCATTAGTGTGATTATCTGATTGATATTTGTCTCTCTCATTAAGCTCCATGGAAACAGGGATAATATATGTTTCTGCTTATCATTCTATTCACACATAGGTGCTCATAAATATTTGATAAATTAATAAGTGATTCTTAAAGGTGGAGTTATATTGGATCAAAAATTGTGCATATTAAATGTTTTCTGCTCAGAGGAGGGTTTAGTTTGTTTATAAGAATGGAGAGACTTTGACCATGTTTCTGCTTAAAGAAAAGAACTAACAATAATCTATGGTTTGAAAATAAAGGAAAGAAAGGAAACTTTTAAGAAAGAATCTTGGAGAAAATAGAATGTAGAACACAGAGGGGTAAATTAGCCTTGGATAAGAGAAAGAATATCACTGCCTTGAAATTATGGAAAAGAAGATAGAGTACTGTGGAGATGTAGATCACTTTGTGCCTTAGGGGATGTGGAAAGAAGAGGATAAAAAGCACCTGCAATCTCTGAGAAAGAAGCAAGGCTGTATGTAGGCTGAGAGATGGGCATCAATAAGGTTAGTTGGGCAGTTAGACTCCTTTGGGCTGCAAGTAATAAAAATGGTGGAAAGAATGGTTATTGAAAAGGCAATCAGTAATGTCTGTTACAACTGATAAATGTTAAAAATAGTCACTGAGCTCATCTTCTTCTTTCCCTTTCCTTAACTCTTCCCCAGCAATTCAGCCCAGAAGCCATGAAGTGGGATCAACAATGTAGGTATTTGTGCCTGAGATGGAGAGAGCTGTGGTCCAGAGCAGAGAGTCAGAGACTGAGCAGAGTTTCCCCTGGGGGACAGGGGTCAGCCTCTGCAAGATGAGGAGAGTGGCTACTACATGGGAGGGTGGGCCATCAGGAGTCTGGAGAACAAGCAGGGTGAAGAGGGTGTCCATGCAGGGGACTATCACCCAGCACAGACAGTCAAAGCTAGAGTAGGGTGAGGAGGATGTCCACATGGGGTGGGACACCCAGTGTGGGACATCAGAGCCAGCACAGGGTGAGGAGGGTGGCCAGGCACAGAGGGATGGCCTGGCCCTGGTATCAGAGCCCAAGATGGATGAGGAAGTCATCAGTGTAGAAGAAAGGTCCAGTGTAGGGTGTTGGAGCCTGAACAGGGTAAGGAAGACATCAAAAAGCGAACAGCCTTCCATGGGCATGGGTTGGCCAGCATGGGGTAGCCCAAGAGGGTTATGGATAGGAACTGTCATAATATGTAAGAGCTTCAGTGGGGTGAGGACATCCTCCTCAGTTACAAATATGGAAAGAGAAAACTAGAATGAACTCTGCAGTGCTGGGTTGGAATTGTGGTATCTATGTGTCCTATTGGATGCCAATATTTAGAAAGATAGCTATAGAAATAAATATAGACATAAATGTATGTTTGTATATGAATGAGAAGCAAAAACTTTACCTCTACTCTCTTACGATCTCTGGCTGGACCTAAAAATTAAGTTGACATAAGACGGATTAAGAGGAGAAAAGCATACAGATTTATGTAATATAAGTTTTACATGGCATGGAGGCCCTCATAAATGAAGAACCAAAGCAATGACAAAACCTAAGGGCTTATATATTAGGTTGAACAAAGAGAGGCATTGTGGAAAAGTGACTAAAATATATGGGGAGACTAAAGGAAGATAAGAGTTACTTTAACAAGATCTATTTGTATAGAATTCTCTCAGCCTCCTCGACTCCCCACCTCTGGTGATAAGAATGTTTCTTTCCTCATGTGAGAAGGAAGACATCTTTCATATGGGGGTTTCATCCCCTGCTTTCAGGTAGAAAGGGGAAGTCAGTGCACCCTTCCTGCACCTGCTGTTTCTTAAGAACTTCTTGCTCAAAATAATCTTGAAACCAAAGTAGAGTATTTTGGGCTGCTACCCTTCATATATATGCATGTATGTGTATGTATGTATATAAAACATAGATTCCTTAGGCCTGTCCGCTGAGAGGCTTGGGAGCAACAATAACCCAACAGCCATAAATATACATAGTACATATTGTACATCAATCATACCCCAATCTTTTAAAAAGTTACATTAAAAAAAGTAAATGTTACAGATTCAGAGCCCCTCAGTTACAATTCTAAAACTTCACAGATTTTGAAAATAAGAAATTTTTTGGTTTTATATTTGACAGTAAAACCTGACTTCTGCTTTAAAAAGTAAATGCACCTAGCACCAAGATCTTAGATTTTAAATACCTTTCTCTTTTAAAAAGAACTCGGTCCCTTGGTGAAATGGCTGATTCCAAGGCTAAAGTAAAGGCAAGAAAACACAAGATGAACCTGGAATATCTTATTGTTGCAGGAAGTAAGGAAGTCCTCATAGAATGATGGCAACACATTAAAAGGTCAGAGTAACCAGCTTGAATAAGCTCCCAATAGCCAAATCTGGAACAATTTGAGTATCAAAATAAGTAATGATAGGAACAGATTCTAACCCACTGAGTATAATAGAAAAACATGAATCCAAATCAATGAAAATAAGTAAATAAATGGAAACTTTGCTGAGGAAAATTTTTTTTTTGCCTCTCTCATTAAGGAAATTTGAGGAAATTTCATTAACAGCCTCAAAGTTTATATGTTTGTATAATTTCATATCTCATTTATACTTACATACTGTCAAAATATTACTCACAAACTATTAATTACAAAGAAAAAAAGATTAACTTTTTAGTGGAGAAGACTAGCAGACATTGCCATAATCAAGGAATTGAATTTAAGCCATCAGTAATGAGACAAATCAAAACTGTATTAGGATGACATGAGAACCCAGAACAGATTTCTTTTACACTCCTGCTAGAATTGTATAACCTGCACCTAATCATGAGGAAACATCAGACAAACCAGACTAGGGGATAGTCTACAAAATAGCATGTTTCTAATCTTCAAATGTTTCAAGGTCGTTTGGAAACCATGTTAAGAAGATGGCAAAGCTATGAGATGGAAGAAGCCTGGGCTCTTGAACCACAATCTACTGATCAGGAACGTTGGTTTTGGAATTTGTGGGAGTGATAATTAAACTTCTGCTTGAGCCACTATTCATTTGGGGGAACGAAAGAAAAAGTATCAAGGTCACAAATATCAAGAAGAGACTGAAGAACTATTCCAGGTTGAAGAACATTAAAAGACATGACAAAATGCAAATCAAAACCACAATGAGATACCACTTAACATATATTAGGATGGCTATTATCAATAGAAAAGAACAAGTGTTGGCAATTTTGTGGAGAAATTGGAACCTTTATGCACTGCTAACGGAAATGTAAAATGGTACAGCTGCTCTGGAAAACAATATGGCAGTTCCTCAAAAAAATTATGCTTAGAATTATCAAGTGATCCAGCACCATCTTTTCTGGATATATATCCGAAAGAATTGAAAGCAGGAACTTGAACAGATATTTGTACAGCAATGTTCTTAGCAGCATTAATCACAATACCTGAAAGTGGAAACAACTCAAGTATCCACTGATGAATAAATGGATAAACAAAATGTGGAATATACATACCATTATTTAGCCGTAAGAAGAAACTAAATTCTGACATATGCAACAATGTGGATGAATCTTGAACACATTCTGCTAAGTGAAAAAAGCCAGGCACAAAAAGACAAATCTTGTATGATATATGAGGTACCTAGAGTAGCGAGATTCACAGAAATGGAAAGTAGAATGGTGGTTGCCCTTGTATGGGAAGGGAAAAATGGGGAGTTACTGCTTCATTGATATGGAAAGATAAAAAAATTTGGAGATAGATGGTGGTGATTATTGCACAACAATATGAATGCATTAATGCCACTCGACTCTATATTTTTAAGTTGCTAAAATGGTAAATTGTTTTGATACAAAGGACATTTCTGGAACAACCGGTTAAACTTGAATGGATCTGAGGTAGTAGTGACATATGGATGTTAATTTCCTAATTTTGATGGTTGTCCTGTGGCTATTTAAGAGAATATCCTTGTTTAAAGGAAATACATGGAAATGTTAGAAAATAATGGAGCATTATATCTGCTATTTGCTCTCAAATGATCCAGGAAAAAAAAAAAACCCTGTTTTTGTGCTGTGCGTATAACTCTTCAATAAACTTAAGATTATTTCCAAAAAAACTTTAAAGGTAAAATAAATAATGGAAATTAGCAGTCATCTGTTTAACAGTTGAGAAAAATGAATCCTGGGTTAGTTAAAACTAGCCAAAGCATCAGGAGTTGAGCACAGGTCTCTTGGATTATAATCGGGAGCACTTTCCTATACAGTTAATGAAATGTTAATAAAATAAAGACTCCACTGGTAATAGGTATTTCTGTATATATGAGGTTTTGTTTGTCAAAGGTTGGCTTTTTTTAACTACCGAGCACATTATTGTGTGATGAGTCACCATCCCCCCAGACAATGTATCCTCAGGAAAGATAGCCATAAATTAATAATAAGAAAAAAAGAATGGAAATAGAAAAGCAAGTCTGGTGGACAAAATCTTGTGTCTGTATTCTGAAACTAACTACAAATGATTTTTAAATTTTTTTGTTACTTTGTATTATACTTGTCACAGAAATGTGTGGGCTTACTAGAGGATAAGCTTTAACTTCCCTTAGTTGGAAGTACACTGCAGTCAAACAGGAAGTGCTGCCTACCTATTTTAAATTATTTTTATATTTTATTTGGGCTTTAAAAGACTATCTTTAATTATGTAAATATACATATTAATTACTGAAAGGAATGGTCCAGGAAGCTTGTTTGGGATTGGAATAGAATTGCTAAGTATATTTATTGCTAATGTCCCTGAAAAGGCAGGGAAGAACTGGGATCCAGAAATGGCCTTGGTGGGTAGGAGGGATGTTCTGGGGCAGTTCTTTCCATTGAATGGATAGAGCAAGGATGTCAGAGGTCAGAGGCCATATCTGGCCTGTTTTGCATGCTCCCAGAAGGTAAGAATGATTTTAGTGGATGAATATTTGTAACTGTTCTGAGCCCCCAATTAAGTAAAATGTTATTCCTAAAAAAATAATTTCATTCTTCTCATTGGTAGACCTTTAATTTAAAAGTGCGTATAACTTCCTCGATTTTGCCTCTTGGCCTTCAAAGTCAAATATTTACTATCTGTTCCTTTACAGAAAATGTTTGCTAACCTATCTCTTCTACAGATGGGCAATGGTCTATGTTCATATGAAGAATGGAGTTGTGGCAAATATTGGAGACTTAATTGTAAAGAGTTGTCTGCTGAGAGTGATGGAAAAATGGCTGATAGGGTCTAAAAGAGTTGTAAAGTTTTGAAATGATTGCTGTAGGAACGGCCCACATATCATAAAGGGACAGTTCAAGCCATGGAAAAGAATTAGATTCTTAATAAGTGATGTTTGTGTAACTAGGCTAGTCACATACAGCAAAAAGAAAATTAGGTCGTCACTCTGTTGCCAAATAACTTTGGATAGATAAATATTTGAAATGTGAGAGAATGAAAACATTAAAGTACCAAAAGAAAGTTTAGGTAAATATCTTTTATAAATTTAGGAGAGAACTGTCTTTTGAATCTTGATGAAGATTTAAGAAACAAAAGTTATAGTTGTATATTTGACTCCATAAAAAATGTAAAATAGGTATAACCCTCCTCCTTTAAAATATGCAAGGTTAAAGAGCAACCCACAAATGGAAAAATATGTACATAACATACATGATAAAGGGTTAGGATTGTGCTTCTTAACATAACAGTGTTTTTTGTTGTTTATTTTTTAAATTTTAATCAGATGGGGTTGATATTCTTTGTTCTATGCAGAGTCGATTAAGTGGCTGCCTTAGTTATGCACATGTAACTGGTGAAGGCACCTGCTGTCCTGCAAGGAGGTCCTAACAAAACTTTTTTTGCGGGGGTGGTGTGTGTGTGTTTCTTTCCCAGTTAGCAAAAACGTCTCACCCTTAGTTTTGCCTGGTGAGTCACTGGGGATGAGGTGAATCAATTTGCCTTAGAAACCTAATACCCATAGGAAAGAGGAGACCAAGAACCCAGTTTCTGCTCCTCAAGTCTGAATTAAGGAGAATATATGTGGATGTACAAAGGCCTAATGGCAAAGGAGAACCGAGTAGACACCAGTTCTCTCTGTATTTGGCTATTAGAAGAAGAATTTGTTGCACTTTTGGCTGAGTGAATCCCTCTTAAGATACTTGGACAATCAGTGGAGAGGAGGGGAAACCACAAAGAGGAAAACTAGACTTCCTTCTAACAGGGCATGTGGGAGGCTTAACTACAATAGAGAAAACTAATGGATGTAACTAACCACATCTGTACCTTGTACATTTGTGGAGCAGATCGCATACTAGTTACATTACTAACACAAAGAACTCTTAAAACTCAAGAAGAAAAAAAGCATTCACTATAAAATAGACAAAAGCATGACTAACCAATTATATAAGAATAAAAATAAATGGATATTAAGTGTACGAAAAATATGTAAGGTGCACTGGTAATCAAAAAACTATACAAATAAAATGTGATATTATTTGTCACAGATAGATGGTCCAAGAAAATATTACTGTGTTGTGTACGTGAAAAAAAAATATTCCCATAAACTAAAAGTTAAGAGGTCTGACAAACTGTCATTATGTACTATATATATATTTTTTTTTGTTTAATTTAAGAAAATAAATAGAGGTAGGGTTTCTAAGGAAATAATTGGGCAAGCACCCAAAGATACGAGAGTGTGTGCTATAGTGTTATTAGATAATATATGATTCATAAGTATAATAGATTAATTTGTACCTTGGAGTAGAGTTCAGTAAGTGAGCTTGGTGCAATGCCTTCCAAATTTATGAGGCGGAGGTATAGCTCAGTGGTAGAGCATGTGCTTAGCATGCATGAGATCATGGGTTCAATCCACAGAGCCTCCATCAAACAAACAACAAACAAACAAACAAAAACCCTAAATATACCTAATTACCTCCCCCCCCCAAATTAAAAAACAAACCCAAACAACCAAATTTATGAGTCCTAAGATTTCCCTTCTGGTTAATGTCTTTACTATTGGAAGCTCATTCACTGCCCTCCATACCAGCTCCTACCCCCAACCATGCCTAAGTTGCAGGAAATTCTGTTAGCTGTTCTTAGCAAGAACAAAAGCAAGTAGTGCCAAAGTTGAGTGAGAAGGAAGAAAAAGGGGTGAAACCGAGGGTAATCATCAGATCCATTAAACTATAACTTGTTTAATAAATAATAAACTGTAGCCTGCTTTCACTGATCAAACTCACTTTGTTTTTCCAAAAACTTGCATATCCTCCAAGCATCAGGTAGCCTAAACAACAAGTCACGAGTCTAAAGATGTTTGCCCAGTTTGTTTTTCAGGAACTTGGAATCAGCTGTTACCCACTTCGAGCCGATTAAGACCAGTTGGGACCTCAGACCCTCCAACTCGGCATGCTCACGTGTCCAATTGGTGACTGTTCAATGTCAGAGGGCCAGAAACTGCCCTCAGAACATTCTAGCGCCACCATTTTCTAAACATGTGACCCATGAAGAAGTGTGTAGCTTAGTTTTGCCTGTGCAGCACAATGGTTACCTCATCAGTGTTTGGCTCACTATGTGCCAGGCAAAGGAATCTGGTCTGGTTACAGGAGGAACTGGGATCTCCTGGGCTACAGAAACTTTGTCTAGGGCTATAAGGAATGCCTGAACTGAAGGATGCCTCCTGGTCTTCTGTATTAGCACGAGGGAAATCCTAGTGGGATTCAAGTAACATATAAATGTGATTTACTCATTTCTAGAAAGTAGGCTCTTTCCTGGCCCCTTCAGGTCATTACAAGCTCCACTTGGACCAGTTCATTTGCCCTTGTTCTTTAGATATAATGGAAACCATGTAATTTATCATCTAAACCAAAACACTTGAGAATGAAGGGGGATGCTATTAATAATTATGTTATGATTGTTCTAGGAAAACCAACGCATGTACTCACCCTATTTAAATAGCAAATGATTTTGCCTTGCTTGAGGGGAAAAACGGGTCTAATTGACTTCGGATATTAGTAGCTGTAAATTGGAGTAAATTGAAGCACAAATCAGATAGTTAGCTACCCAGCTAGAGAAACAGATATTGATTGATTTGTGAAAGACGTAGAGACACATGGCAGAACAATTTTAAAGATATCTATTTTATCGTGTAATATAGTCACTTCATTTTCTTCTACCTGTATTCTGCTTCACAAATAGGCTGATTTTCTTATAACTACTTTAACAACTTTGAAAAATGCTGTTGCTACTTCTTTAGATTTTTGTCCTTTTGTTACCGAGCCAGGTCCATTTGCCTGACAGATGCCGAGGTTTGCAGCAGAGATAGGGATTTTTCATGAGACAGCCAAGCATGGAGACAGGAGAACAAACCTCAAACTCGCCTCCCCTGAAGGTGAGATATTTCATATACTTATAGGTAAAGGGCACAGGGTAGTCAGAGGTACGGGGAATGGTGACTGGAGGTAAGAAAGGGAGGTAATCGTTGCTCTGTGCAGGCGCAAGTGGGCTTCATGCTTCTTCACAGGATGTATGTTCAGAAAATGGCAGCATTAGCATGATCCCAGGGTGGAATTTTTGGCCCTCTGACGTCAAAAGGTCACCTATCGGATGCGCAGGCCCAGTTAATGGGTTGGTGGTCTCAACTGGCTTGAACTGGACAAGAGCTGACTCAGAGTTCCTGAAACTCGAGCACACATCTTAAGACTCATACATCAGAGATGCTATCTACAGAGAGGGGTGAGGGGAGTCCTGTAATACATTGTCTAAGCTACGTGAAGCTTGAAGGGCATGCAGTTTTGCAAGCTTGATCAGTGAAGACAGATTATAATTTACTAGACAAGCAAGTTATAGTTTAATAGATTTAACAATGACCATCCTAGGTTTCCCTTTTACATATTTTAAAATATAAAAGACAAGGTGTGGTAAATACAGTAGGTTGGTTCATTCAACCTTCATCCTAAACCCTTTGTCGCTTACCTTAATCTGACATAGAGGCTTGTGCTCCCAGGTCCTCTTGTTGCGAAGTGTGAGCATGTGACTCACTTCTAGCTAATGAGATCTAGGTGGAAGTCTGCTGCTGTTTCTTCTTTTTCCTTCTTCCTGTTTAGAATGTATAAACTATTTGATGCACAGCATCCGTCAGTAAGAAAGCAGAACAGGACTGCTAATGAACTGGTTTCTCCTTGCTGTATGTGTATGTTAGGTTTTGGGGGCGGAAATGTGTACGTATTCATATTTCTCCTTTTTTATTATGCAAAAGGCAAGCATACTGTCTATACTGCTTTGCAGCTTACAATTTCACTCCTCATTAATACACAGAGATTGTCCTTGTTCTTTTTAATGGCCACATAGTATTCCATTATGCAAATTTAAAAAGCAAACCTCAAATTTGAATAAAAAGAAAAACAAATAAACTTAATTGTATATCAAATAATATAACCTCAGAGAGAAAAATCATTAATTGAAGTAACTTTAAGTGCAGGCTTTTCTCTGTATGCATTTAGTGAGATGTAATTTGAAAACAAAATGGGCTACAATGAACTCTTAAAATTTTACTTAGAAGATCTGTTGTTGGTAGTGATAATGACGTTGCAACTCTGAAACTCTTGTATGTAACATAGGGAAAAGCAAATGATTGGTTCTGAGAACCATGGATTTCTTTGTAGGAGAAGGAAAATAAATACAGAATGGGGGAAAGTGAGGAAAAACCTTGTGATGTCTGATTTGAATTGGAGGGGTCAGTGTAAACTTACGGGTTTTGTTTTATTTTTAAGTGCATTTCCTAGCTTTGTCCACTGAAAAGCCCTAGATGCAATGACAACCCAGAACAGTTTCTAAGTATCATTCTCCACCATAAAGAAGCAGAACTCCTTGGAGAAATGGATGAATCCAGATCTGAGGTAGAGAAGGGACAAGGCAAGCCTGCAATGTTTGTGCAAAAAAGCAAGAAGCATTTAAAGACTATTGGGAACATTTCTAAAGGACAAAGAAGCCAATGTAAAGGATCTCCCACTGTCCAAATTTGAGCCAATATGGGACTCAAACAGCATAATGATGGTAAAGGATTCTAACATGCTTGGATTTTTTTTTTTTAATTCCACGAGATCACAGTGATATGAAAGAGACAGAGAAGGAGAGAGAGAGAGAAAGGAGCAGATGCTGGTGATGCCTGTTCCACATTCCTCTCAACCCACTTGAATTCTCTTGCAGCTATCCACAGTTCCAGCACCCTGACAGGTTCCCATCTCAATGCCTGTGTCCTTTCTCCTCTGCCTGAGGTCTTTCTCAGGAACCACTTAGAGTATATGGCTGCTAGGGGATGCAATCTGAAAGTGTAGAGGAGATTAGGAAGGTGGGAATACTTACTATCACCAGGGCAGTTCTTAACTAATGGGTGATGGGATTAGCGGGACCATTCTGAGGCATTCCACAGCATTCTGAAGTTTCTCAGCACCAGTTATTCACAGCAGAACTGTTCACCGATACACTGTATTCGAGCTTTTCTCCTTGCCCTGTCTTACTTTCCCTATTTCCCTGTCCCCCTGGTATCATCTCCCAAATAAACTACCCACAACCAGGTTCATTCTGTCAGGGTCAGTATTAGGGGACACAAAAAGTAAACAAGTTAAAGAGACTAGACAAATGGGGAAAGGGTAAGCTTGTCTTATAGGAATATGGCAGCTAATACATATAAAAGGAATGACAGAATTGAGAAAATCACCATTTTGCAACCCCAAATTAAAATTTGATTCAGGCAAGAACCATTAATTTATGCTAAAATTGAGTTAAAGGTTAATGGGGAGCAAGGTAGTCACATGGTCTCCAAGTATCACCCCTCAGAATACTTAATGATTACAAGGAGATATACTTGTTCAGTAGAGGTATCAGGCCACCATGTCTACCAAGCTGTATTAGTCAGCTTGGGCTGCTATAACAAAATACCATAGATTGGGTGGCTTAAACAATAGGAATTTATCTTCACAGTTTTAGAGGCTGGGAAGTCAGGATTAAGGTCCTGGCCAATTTGGTTCTGGGTAAAGCTCTTTTCCTGGCTTGTGGCTGGTCACCTGTTTGCTGTATCCTCACATGGCAGAGAGAAAGACAGAGAAGTAGCAAACTCTGGTGTCTGTGTTTTTAAGGGCACTAATCCGACAATGGGGACTTCACATTCATGACCTTATCTAAGCCTAATTATATCCCAAAGGCTTCATCTCTACATACTATCACTTGTGGGGGGGCCTAAGGCTTCAACTTATGAATTTTAGTGGGACATAATTCAGTCCATAACACCAGTGATCACATTTAGTATCATAATAATTAGACAACCTGACATTATGCACCTTCTGATATTTTGCAGAAAAGGGCATAACATGTATTTTTGCTAAAATATTTCATTTACTGCACTAACGGGGAAACAAAAAAATAAATCCTGAATGTGAGACATTCTACAACAAAACTGCCCCAGACTCTTCAAACAGTATACCTAAACTCTTTTAAAAGTCCAGGAAAACTGCTCTAAAAATTAAGAGTAAAGAGACATAACACCAAATAAAATTGTGATCCTTGGGGAAAAAAAGCAGCTATAAAAAGACATTTTGTGGACAAGTGGCAGCATTTAAATATGAACCTAATATTAGATGATTAGACATTATTGTTTATTTTTCTAGGTGTGATAAAAGTAATGTGGTTATATGAGGACATCCTTATTCTAGGGAGACACAGGCTGAATTACTTAGGTGTAAAGTGCCATAAAACCTGCAGCTTACTTCCAAAAGGTTTAGTAATAATAAATGAAGTAATTAACAGTTTAAAATAATAGATTGAAATAAGAAATAAGGCAAATGTGGCAAAAATGGAAGCAATTGAATCTAGGTGAAAAATGTTCACTGTGCTATTCTTTTTAGTTTTCTGTAGGTTTGAAATTTTAAAAAATAAAATGCTGAAAAAAGGTAAGTATTATATAGAAGCCATATAAATGTTTTTGTTGTCAAAGTGGAAAAATGGACCCTCGGGAATGCCTTTGAAGTTTTCCAGGCCAATGTGGCATCTCTTTCATGCTCTGTGATACCAAATTCTAGAACTTCAATAAAAAGCTGGTTCTGACCCTTGACCATGACCCTTAAAAGGCACTAGGTGATTTCTAATGTTTCATGATTATAAATATGTTTTATGTTTTATTGTTTTTATATCCTTAAATATTTTATAGAATATCTGCAATTAATTCTGACTCCTTAATTAAATGATAGCTTCTACTTTGGAAGCCAATCAATACCATGGGTTTGTGGTTACCAGTTACATGGTTCCTTCTTAGACCTGGTTGTGCAGAGTCGTGACCCAACTCAAGCCCACCTTCCCTGCTATTCAGCAGTTCTCTAGCCAGCTCCTTTGTGTGTGTGTGTGTGTGTGTGTGTGTGTGTGTGTGTGTGTTTTACGGGGTTTTTTGGAGAGGGGAGGTAATTAGGTTTATTTATTTTTAGAGGAGGTACTGGGGATTGAACCCAGGACCCTGTACATGCTGAGCATGCACTCTACCACTTGAGCTATACCCTCCCAGGGTCAGCTCCTTTTAACTTACTAGCAAACAGTATGTCTTCTTCTTAAGACAGCAGTTCCATAAGCCCTCATTATACAATTATGTCTTCCTTTTCCTAAAATTAATATTTATTGACAATACATGAATATGTTATCTTTACAAAATGGTGGAACATTAAGTGGCTTGTGACCGTTAATATCTTCTTATTCTGTGCTACACACTGTTTCAGTAATAAATTAAAAAATACAAAAATTCTTGCTCTGGTACATAGGGGAGCCAGACCCCAAAATATTTAAAATGTATAACTCATGATTGTTCTAAGAGCTATAAGGAAAATAAAGCAGGAAGGAGGAAAAGGGACTGCAGAGGAAATTATTTTGTGTAATGTTCTATAGTTTTCAGTGTGTAAGCCTTTCACCTCCTTGTTTAAATTTATTCCTAGGAATTTTATTTTTTGGATGGTATTATATATGAAATTGTTTTCTTAATTTTCTTTTCAGATTGTTCAATGCTAGTATATAGAAATACAAATGATTTTTATGTATTGATCCTATATCCTGCAACTTTACTGAATTCCTTTATTAGCTCTAATAGTTTTTCTGTGGACACTTGAGGATTTTCTATATATAAGACCATGTCATCTGCAAAGAGGGATAGTTTTACTTCTTCCTTTCCAATTAGGATGTGTTTTATCTCTTCTTCTTGCCAAATTTCTCTAGCTAGAATGTCTTTTATTAGGTTGAGGAAGTTCCCTTCTATTAGCAATGTATGATCTTGAGTTGGATTATTTGGTTATAAAGTACATTATTGGGACAATTGGTGAAACTTGAATGGGTTCTGAAGTTTAGGTAGTGTTAATTTCCTGATGTTGACTATTGTAATGTTATATAAGAGAACACCTTGTTTGTAGGAATTACACACAGTAATTATACAAAATTCAGGAGAGTTGGGCATCATGTCAGCAACATATGCTCAAATGAAAGTTTTCTGTATTATTTTTGCTACTTTTCTGTAACTTCACAATTATTTAAAAATAAATATATATTTAAGTAAAATTTTTGTTCAAAGAGACTCACCACAAAGTTTAACAAATGACAGAATGAGGTACTTGCAATCTAAATTCAGTAAGGGAATAAGATCTAGTAACTCTGGTAAGTCAACAAGGAAAAAAATCAGCAGCCCCAACAGAAGAACAAGCAAAGGATATGAACAGATAATTTAGAGAAGAGGAAAATAAAAAAGCTACCAAGCATATGAAGAGATGCTCAGATTCATTGATAATCTGAGACATTTAATTTGAAACAAAAATGATACGTCATTTCACTGTTATATTAGCTGGGAACCTTCATGCACTTCGTACACCTGGTACACCCTTTTAGAGAGCATGTTTTTTTCAAATTAGTCAAACTAAGGGTATCCATCCTTTGTATCCAACAATTTCCCTCCTGGGTGTGTATCTCCAGCAGTTTCCCTTTGGGGTGTACATCTCAAATTCTCCCGTGGGCCTATGCAAGGAAATACACAAGAATATTCACTGCAAAAAAAAAAAAAAAAGAATATTCACTGCAGCGTTATCTGTGATCACGAATAATTAAAGGCTGAGAGACCCTGGCTGGGAGAGGGGGTGCTCACCATGGAGATCTATGCAGAAATTGGTAGCAACAGACTAGATGTATAGCTAGCAACACGGGTGGTTCTTAAAAAATGTTTTTAAGTAAAAAATAGTAAGAAACAGAATGATACTGTACATTCGTAAATGGTGAAGATAGTAAATTTTATAGTTTTTTAACCACAGATAAAAAAGAATGGAACAAGAGGTATTACAAAACACTATTTTTCATCTCTGTTAATTAAAAATAACTCATAGTAAAAAGCTGTATACATTTTGTAAGAACAAATACAAATAAAAATGCACTTTAAAAAATAATTATTTAAATTATTTATCATCTTCTAATTCCTCTGCTTCCTTTGATAGATGTGGTTCCCAACCCTACTTTTTCTTCCTTTCGAGCTAGCTCTACTCTCTTTATTTTGATCTGTGAGTGCATATTTCCCTGGGTGTGATGGCTAGTCTTTTTGGCAATGTCCATTGGTAAAGGTTGGAAAGCCACACCATAGTCTTTGTCAACCCAGAGAAAATTTAGGTAAAGAAGGGGAGCAGTCCTAGGATGGAGAGTGTTAGGCACTACAAAACTCATGATTCACGTCACTTCCCATTGCTCTAAGCAGCAATGAAATCAATCAAACTCTCCGAGAGAAGAATCATTTGGAGAAAGCACTCCCTGGATTGTCATCTACCAGCCATGGTGGTCTGGAGGTTAAGAGAGCAGGAGTAGTGCCCAAGGCCAGCCCATCCCCACCGCTGTCCTAACTCCTCGCTCCAGCAGGGTTTAGTACTGTGGCAAACCCACCCCTGGACCAGAAGTACTGGACAGTAGAGATTTCTACACTAAAGGTTGGCAATGATTGTCCCAATGCCAGGGGATGGCAGGCAAGAGGAATGTAAACTGTTTTTCTCCAAGTTATACTTTCATAGCTAAGATAATGCTCTTTGTCCCAGAGTGCAACCACCACCACCACTACCACCTTAATTCCCCCAACACACACACATACTAGTTCAAAACAATCTTTTATCTGCTCAGCAGGTTTTTATGGTTTGCTTATTATTTCCTGGAAACCCATAGTTTCTCCAAGGTTAATCTCAAGGGGAGGAGCTAACCACCTATCAGTTTCACCGCTTTGGTCAAAAGATGCCACTAAACACATTGGACTGGAACTACAAGAAAGAAGGGGACTTGGGACTGAATATCGAGTTAAAAGGGAATGAATGAATAGAAAACAGGAAAGAATGAATATAAAAACTATGGGGCAAAAAGTCACCATAGTATTCTGGGTTTTATCATAAAAAATAGTAATTCTTGCCCCCATTACACTGTACTCTGATTTCTACGACCCCTATCATTCAACTTTTTTGGATTTTTCTTTTGGTACTTATATTTCTAAGCAAAGTTTTTAAATTCTTATTTCTTGACTTTCTAATGTTAGATGCTCTCCATTGACCGCAGAGGGAGATTTAATGTGAAACAAGTATGGCTTCAGTTTTAGAGTCCCTCACTTTCACAGAACTTTTTCAAGGACCCACTCTTAACTTCAAGCATGTAACTTTGCATTAATTTCCATAAAGAAAACTCCTCGAACCATATGTCTCTGGCCCTACAAAACTTGACTCTATTCCTGATTTACTACCAACTTTGGACAATGAAGACTTAGTTAACTTACATCCTACCCACTTCAACACAAACCAAAAACACACATTTCCCCTCCTCAATCTCCCACAATTATGTTTTAAAATTTTAGTTCATCCTCTGTTTTAACCCCCAAATGCTCTTCCTTGTTATCTTTCCACATTATCCTGTTTTGTCTTGTGGATGCAACACTTTATCTCTCTGATAACATTGCAAGGTTTGTTTTGTTTTGTTGGTTAGTTGGTTGGATGGTTTTTTAGTTTAGTTTTACTCCCACATCATCTCTGTTTTCTCTAAGTTCCTTCCTTCCTCATGGTTTGTTTTGGCCTCTTTCTCATATTGGAGACTTTTCTTAAATGGGTGGTGATCCAGTCACACTTAAGAATGAGGCACTTAAAAACTAATCAGGCACTCAGGTGGGGGGAGTCTTGTAAATGGTGGGTGTGCCAGGCAGGCTCTAAAATGGCCCCCAGTGATCCTGACCTGGTAGTCATGCCTACGCAGTGAAGGATTAACCTTTCCCAAAGAGAGGTTGGTCTTTGCCCTGGGTTCCTGGGAGGTCATTTCAAAGCCCTTGGAATATTCTGCCTGATAAGAGTGCCTTGTTTACCTGGGGGCCATGCCAGATAGTTTATGCTAACAATGTGATTTATGCTGGTGGCTCTGGACCATACAGTGTCAGCTCAACTTCCAGAAGGGCTAGAGATCACGGTCAGCCATGCGAGCAGTCAGTCATGTCTACATAACTGAGCCCCAGTACAAATTCTGGACACAAAAGCTGGGGTAAGCTTCCCCAGCTGGTAATGTTCCATATGTATTGTCACACACTGTTGCTGTGAGAAGTGTGTGCTATCTGCACAACTCCACTGGAAGAGGAAGACTGGACTTAAAACCCTCCTCAGAGGAAGGGTATAGCTTGGAGGTAGACCATGTGCTTAGCATTTTCCTTGGGGTCCTAGATTCAATCCCCAGTACCTCCATTAAATAAATAAATAAATAACAGCTCTTCTGGACATTGCCTTATGGACCTTTTCTCTTGGGTGGTTTTGATCTGTATCCTTTCACTATCATCAACTATAACCATGAAAATAACAGCTTTCAGTAAGTTTTATGAGTCCTACTAAATTATCAAACATGAGGCTGGCCTTGGGGACCCCTACATTTGCAGTGCCTTTGTTTAACCCTCTACTTTTGAGTGTGCACTGGACTTACTGACTCATTTCTAGCAAAGAGACTATGACTGCAGTGATGGGATGTCACTTCTGAGATTAGTTTATAAATAGGCTGCAGCTTCCATCTTCAGTGCTCTTTCTTGTATTGCTTGCCCAGGGAGAAGACAGCTGTCCTATCCTGAGCCAGCTCTGTGGAGAAGCCACTTGGCGAGGATCCGGCAACCACACAAATGAGCTTGGAAGCAGATCTCACTTCAGTTGGATCTTCAGATGAGACCGCAGCCCTAGCTGACAGCTTGACTGCAGTCTCACAAGAGACCTTGAGCCAGAGGTACTCAGCTAAGCCATGCCCTGATTCTTAACTCATAGAAACTCTGAGATAATCAGTGTTTGTTGTTTTAAGCCACTAAGTTTTGGAGTACTTTGTTACACAGTAGGCTACAATGTAAGGTGATCAGGAGGACATATGTATTGAGTATCCAGAATAGTTTTTATATGTCGGTATTTTTCCTGAGGCCATTCAATTCCTTGTAAAAGAACTCTCTAATCTCCCAGAGAGCATATGCCTGGCTGCCTGAGTTCAGGGGCCAGAGCTGGAAGAAGGACCTAACTTTCACTTACTCCCTCCATTTTTAGCCCCAAGGCCAACTCCTGCACTCCAGTGTGTCTGGTGTTCCTAATTCTAAAGGCTTTCCCATGTCATCTATTTGGAGAGGCTGTGCCTAGTTATGCCCAGGTGGGGAAGGAGCCTGGTGGGTCTAACTGTTCCATATGTAGACTTTAAAAATGTTTCCTTGTTTTCAGCCCAGATCCTTGTTCTCAGCTTTTAAAGCAACCAATGTCATTCACAAAAAGCACCCTTAGAAGAGTTAGAGTTCTACCATGAAAAACACAGCTATAAACCTTTTAGGAGAGAATATAGAAGAGTATAGTATCTTTATGACTTCAGAATAGAGAAAGATTTATTGATCTAGTTTTTAAAAATATAAATTATAAAGGAAAAAATTATAAATCAGTCTACATGAAATATAAGAACTTTTGTCCATCCAAAAGCACCATATAAAAAAGTAGAAAGACAAGACATGGATAGTTACAACATGTATACCTCACAAGAGGTTCATAAGCTAACTATAGAAAGGCATCTTAAAAATCAGTAAGAAAACAAAGGCAACCACTGGAAAAAAAAAATGTGCAAAAAGCCCTGAACAGGCAATTCACAAATGAGGACATTTAACAAACAAATGAAGCAGTGCTTAATGTTGCTGGTAATCAGTGAAATGCTAATAAAACTAAGGTGAGTTACTGCAACATATTCATTGTGTATAGTGCAAATGACTATGAGCAGAAGCATGGTGAGTTAATTGTTGTTATGTTCAGACAATGGAATACTAACCTTCCAAGAAAGTGCACAAACTAAAGATATATGTACAAGGATGAATCTTGAAAGATGTTTTAAAATAAAATAAGCAAGATACAAAAGAATAAATATAATATGATTCTATTTATATAAGGTCTCAAATCAGGCAAAACTAGGAATGTATACATAGATTGTAAAACATATATATATATGCATATGTGTGTATATATATACACGCATATGTGTGTATACACACACACACACACACACACACACACAGGCATACCTCAGCACTATTGCAGGTTTGGTTCCAGACCACTGCAATAAAGTGAATAGCACAATAAAGTGAGTCACATGAAATTTTTGGTTTCCCAGTATATATTAAAGTTAAGTTTACACTATACTGTAGTCTATTAAGTGTGCAATAACATGTCTGAAAAAACAACGTACATACTTTAACTTAGAAGTACTTTATTGCTAAAAAATGCTAACCATCATCTGTGCCTTCAGTGAGTCATAGCTGTAACATGAAAGATCACACTGATGGCAGATCACCATAACATACACAATAAGAGTGAAAAAGTTTGAAATATTGTGAGAATTACCAAAACGTAACACAGAGACACAAAGTGGGCAAATGCTGTTGGGAGAATCGGGCTGATATATTTGCAACAACATGGATGGACCTAGAGGGTATCATGCAAAGAGAAATAAGTCAGATAAAGACAAATAAAATATGATTCCCCTTAAATGTAGAATCTAAAAAACAAAACAACTGAACAAGCGTAACAAAGTAGAAAGAGTCAGATACAGAGAACAGGAAGGTGGGTTGCTAGAGAAGAGGGGGATGAGGAGAGGAGAGAAATGAGTGAGGGAGATTAAGAGATACAAACTTCCAGTGACAAAATAAATGAGTCATGGGTATAAAATGTACAGTGTGGGGAATATAGTCAATAATTACACAATATCTTTGTATGGTGACATATGGTAACTGATGATCATTTTGAAATGTACAGAAATATTGACACACTATGTTGTATAACAGGAACTAACATAGTGTTGTCGATTATACTTCTAAAACAAACAAACTCAGAAAAAGAGACCAGATTTGTGGTAACCAGAGGCAGTGGGTGAGGGCAGGGGGAACTGGATAAGGGCATCAAAAGGCACAAACTTCCAGTTATAAGATAAATAAGTACTAGGGATGTAATGTACAACATGATAAATTAACAGTGCTGTATGTTATATATGACAGTTGTTCAGAGAGTAAATCTTTGAGTTCTCATCGCAAGGGAAAACCATATTCATTTTATTTCTTTAATTTTCTATCTATATGAGATGATGAATGCTCACTAAATTCAATGTGGTCATCATTTCATGATGTACATAAGTCAAATCATTATGCTGTACACCTTAAACTTACACAGTGCTATAGGTCAATTATATCTTGATAAAATGGGAAGAAACTTTAAAAAATAAATACATAAATAAAATGAGGAGAGAAAATGGGGCTGATGGTGGTGGTTTCATAGGTATATACATATATGAAAATTCATCAAATTGTACATCTGAAATATGTGTAGTTTACTGTACAAGAATTATACCACAATAAAGGTGTTAAAAATTCTTTAAAAAAAAATAGGGCTGACAGTCTTGCTCAACACAGGGTTGCCACAAACCTTCAATCTGTAGAAAATGCAATATTTGGGAAGTACAATAATGTAAAGCTCAATAAAATGAGGTATTCCTGTGGAAAAAAAAAAAGCATGCAATTACCATAAAAGTCAGGATAGTGGTTATCTGTGTGGGGAAAGAGATTATGATCAAGAAGGAATGTCAGTAATGTTGCATTTCCTGACCTGGGTAGTGTTTAACCAGCATGTGCTTTATAATGATTGGTTATTCCACAATTCACATTTTATGTATTTTTCTGTAAGTCTGTTATATATAGTAACAAGAAATTTAATTCTTTTTTTTGTCTTCTCTATATTTTTTGTTACTATAGTTCTGCTATTTAAAATGCTGTTTTATTTTTCACATGGTTACCTTCATAATTACACCTTTATATACTATCCTCTCCCCCTCTGTTTAAGCAATATTTCTTACTCCCCTGTCATGTAGAACAGTTTGTATCTTCTTCCTCCTGCCTCACCTCCTACTCTTCATCCAATTACAATCAGTAACATTACCTGACTCAGGGTTTACTTTTGTGCCACTGAATATGCTCATCCTTTACCTACTTGATTTGTCACCCTTAAATGATACCTTTTGATTCTGAGCTATTACAGATGAGGTTTTCAAAACTTATTCTACTTCCAAATTATCTCTCTCTTCTCCCATTTTTTTTGTAGTTCTAGTCTTCCTACATTGTCAGAGCATGAAACATTCTGTCACCCTCATCCCCACGTTTATTTTTTTTACCTCTACCTTCATTTTTGTTTATTTGTCTTATATCTGAATTGATTCCCACTGGCAGCTCTTCAGCTAGAGTTTGCCCATGTTCTCTGCTACCTGCTGTTAGTTCTTGAGCAGTTTCCTCGAGAAAGGTTCAAATAATCAATATTCTCTGGGTTCTTGTTGGCTTAAAACTTAATCTGTAATCTATGTGCGAAGAACAGTTTGGCTGAATAAAAAATAATTTTTGGTTTTCTTTCCTTGAGTATATTTTAAGTGTTGCTTTTTTGTTTTCTGGCATTCAGTTTTTCTGTTTTGGGAAGTCTATGCCAATTTGATTTTCTTTCCTTTAAATGAACTTCTCGTTTTACCTGGCTCACCAAATAATTCTTCCTTGAAATTTGGATAAAGTTACTTTTTCCTTGAATTTATTTACTAATTGTTGGTTCTAGTAGTTCCTCTGATGGCCTCGGAAATGACTGGACTAAGGTTTTGCCAAGAACAAAGACACAGGTCAAGGACATTCACACTGCCCCTTTCTTTAAGCAATATTACTACGCCGGTCCAAAAAACTCCTGCCCCTGTTAACTCTATTTTTCTAGACATTTGCTAGATTGCAACATGAACAAAAAAGTATAAGTGACATGCAATAAACTCACATATTTAAAGTGTACTATTTGATGAGTTTTGACACATACAGTTTTGACATACACAGGAGCCCTCAGTTTGGCTCCAAAGTGTGCGAATACACATGATCCCCTTGACAGCCTCACTTGACTACTAACTCTCTGAGAAGAAAAAGGAATTTCAACCTTACTTCAAAGGAAAACCAAACAACACACACAAGAAGATGCCTACTATATCAGCTAAAATCCCCCAAATTCAAGTCTGAGTTTTTGCCTAAAGTTTCTTTAAAGTCTGGAGTTTGTTTGTTTGTTTTTTGCTCTAGTATCTGTACTAATGTTTTATCCCAAACATCTTTATTTTGAAATATCATTTCCTCTTCTAAAAATAAATACATAAATAAATAATGGGGGGAAGGATATAGCTCAAGTGGTAGAGCACATGCTAGCATGCACAAGGTCCTGGGTTCAATCCCCAGTACCTCCTCTAAAAACACATAAAGAAATGAAATATTGTTTCTTTACTGAAAGTGTTTGGATAAATAGCATATAATAATTATTTATATATATATTAATTATTTATTATTATGTGATTACTGCATAGTCCAAATTTTAAAAGGCTCTTTAAGAATTTAGAAAATACAACCTACCACAATGATAAAAGAATCACCATAGTCCTTTAAAACTGTGCATAGATTCATATTTTTACAATGCTGTCTAGGTTCTAAAAGAACCAGCTCATAAAAGCCACAGTATTTATGGATTATTTACACTACAGTTTTAGATTCACATAACATATTCCCCAATATATTTGTAAGTAATTTCTAGATTTTCAAAAATATTTTGGGGGGTGATTAGGTTTGTTTGTGTTTGTTTGTTTGTTTAATGGAGGTACTGGGGATTGAACCCAGGACCTTGTGAATGCTAAGCACACACTCTACCACTGAACTATACCCTCCCCCCACCCCCAATTCCCAGATATTTTTGATCTATCCCCAGAGGTTTTTATTCTCTTGTCAAACAAATACTTTATAGTGGAGAATCCTGGCAGATACAAATAATCAAGGTTAACATCACCAGTAAAATACAGAAATATCATGTTGTTCTTCCAATATGATGCACTGAGAAGGGGACATCACCTTGTGGTATCCTTTAAAATAATGCAGAACCTCAACATTTATAAGAAAACATCAGACAATTTTGAGATAATTGTCCCAATTGTAGAAATAGTCTATAAAATAATAGACCAGTGTTCTTTAAAAGTGTCAAGGACTACTTTTGTAGTTACTAAATATTTTGTATGTTTATTATTTTTTACCAGTTGTAATATATTTCAGAGTATGAATGTACTATAATTTACTTAATCATTAACACACATTTAGGATATTGCCACTTTTTCACTATTACAAACAATGCTTCTGTGAACACTTTGTGCTTGTATTTTTCAGTCCTTGTGCAAATACATCTGTAGAGTTAATTCTTGACTCAAAAAGTACATACATTAAAAAAAATTTATAGATATTATCAAATTGCTTTCTCAAAAGGCTTTAATAGTTTATAGTACTTTTTGTTTTAACCTCACGCTCAACATTATGAAAGTATCTTTTCCTGCAAATCATTTGCAACACCAAGTATTACTAATTATTTTTATATTGACCAGTCTGATAGAAGAAAAAGCAATGCATCAGAAGGAGGATTCTGGGAAGATGGGGAAATACAAAGCACCAGAAAGCTGTCTTCCCATCTAGACAACTGTACTGGCAAAATCTGGTGTAGCTGTTTTCGAACTCTGAAGTCTGTAGGAAGGCTTGCAACTTCCAGGGAAAGGCTTGGACAGTAAATTGTGGTTAATTCTGGTAAATTTAAACTCTTCGCTTAGCAGCAGCTATCCATTACCTACATCCTAGGCCCAGACCAGGAAGCTGTGCCTGCATGTCAGGAGCAATTTGCATGCAGCTTGTGGAAGTCAAGGAGCGTAACAAAGACCTTGTCCTCTAAATATGGGGGATCTGTGCTCTGATCGATGATTGCTGCTCTTCATTATGGATGTGCACACTGAGGTGTGCAGCCATTGTTGCACCCTGCCCCGCATTATTACAAGCCTCTCCAGCTCTGCCTGAAGTGACTTACAAGGGATTTAACAGGCTGATGTCTTTTTTCCTTACTCCTTATTTTTCTATTTTTTTCCCCTTCGGGAACCATATTAGGACATTTAAAGACATTTAAAGACTAGGGTATTCCAAAGCAACCACATCTACAAAGGAATTTATACAGTCATCATGCATGCCCAGGGAAAGGTGCAGGCTCAGAAAAGACTTGAGAAGACCCTAAATTTAGATAGACCTCAGATTCATTCCTAGCACAGAGACATCTACAATAATCAAATCAAAGAAAAAATGAAAACAAAAACAAGAAATAGCAAACCCTGGGAAGAAGGAAAATCTGATTTCAAGAGTTATCACATTATTAGATTCAAAAGTACAGTTTTCAACAACAATAGTAAAAATATCACAAGGCATATAAAGAAACAGGAAATTATGGCCCATTGAAAGGAATGAAATAAATCAACAGAAAGTGTTCCTGAGAAAGACCAAATGGCAGACTTATTAGACAAAGACTTTAAAATAACTGACTGGAAGAGGAAGGGTATAGCTTAGTGGTAGAATGCATGCTTAGTATGTACCACATCCTAGGTTCAATCCCCAGTACCTCCATTAAAAAATAAATAAAAATAAATAAACTTAATTACCTCCCCCCTCCAAAAAAAATAAAATAACTGTCTGAAAGATGCTCAAATAAGTAAAGGAAGATGTGGATAAAGTCAAGAAAACAATGTATGAACAAAATAAAAATATCAATAAAGAGATAGAAAACATAAAATGAAACTAAAAAGAAATTCTGAAGTCAAAAGTTACAATAAAATAAATGAAATATTCACTAGAGGAATTCAATAGCAGATCTAACTAGTCAGAGAAGAGAATCAAAGAATTTGAAGATAGGACAAAGGAAATTACCATCTCTGAGGAACAGAAAGAAAAAGAAGAAAACTGAACAGAATTGAAGGGACCTTTGGGACACAGGACCAATGTAAACATCATGAGACTCCCTGAAGAAGAGAGAGAAGGAGGGCAGAGATATTATTCGAAGAAATAACAGCTCAAAGCGTCCCAAATTTGAAAGACATAAACATAAACATCCAAGAAGCTCAATGAATCCAAGCTCAGCGACCCAAACTAAAATACATTATAATCAAACTGTCAAAACGTTTCAATAAAGAAAGAATGTTGAAAGCAGCAAATGAGAAGTGACTTGTCCCATATACAGGATCCTCAGTAAGATTGTTAGCAGATTTCTCATCAGAAACTTTGGAGACCAGTAGGCAATGGGCCAATATATTCAAAATGCCAAAAGAAAAACTGTAAACCAAGAATCTGATACCTGGCAAAATTATACTTTGAATGTGAGGGAGAAGTTAAAATGTTACCAGATTAAAAACAAAAAGATGAGGAAATTTGTTATTACTAAACCTGCCCTGTAAGAAATGCTAGAGGGATTCCTGCAGGTTGAAATAAACGGACAGTTGACAGTAATTTGAAGCTGTATGAAGAAATAAAGTTGTCAGTAAAGGTAAATACATGGGCAATTATAAAAACTAGTGTCATTGTAACTTCAGTTTATAAGTTCACTTTCTGTTTTCTACATGATTTAAGGGACTAACACATTTTTAAAATAACAATTATTTGTCTAAAAGCTATTAGTATAACTTTTATTTGAAATACCCCAAGCTTTAAAATAGTTGAGTTTATTACTATTTTCCTTTATGGTTTCTGGATTTTCAGATACACTTTAACAAAGCATTCATCATTCCAAGAAGCTAAAATAATTCACCCATAATGGTGATCATTTTGTAACATATAGGAGTATCGAATCACAACATTGTGCAGCTGGAACTAACATTGTATTGTAGGTCAACTACACTTCAATAATAACAATTAAAACATTTCATCCATACTTTCTTCTAGTGCTTTAGTGGTTTTGTTTTTCACATTGTAATTTTTAGTTTATCTAGAATTTATGGTTATATAAAGTGTAAAGACAAAATTGAAGTACATGTATTTTTTCCAAATGGCCTTACAATTTTGAGTAATCTATCTTTCCCCACTGATTTGAAAAACATTTTTTAATGCATACTAAACTTTATGTACATTTCATTCTATTTTCTTACTTTCAGTGTTTTCCTTCGATCTGACTTAGGTCCATTTCTTCATCAATACCAGTATGCATGAATTACTATAGCTTTATAAAAGAACTTATTATCTGGTTATTTGGTATGACTAGCCAGCTATTATTCATCTTTGCCAGATGTTACCTGGCTCTTTTCAAACATTTATTCTTCTAGATAAACCATGAAATCATGTCATGAAATTATAACCAAACAAGCAAACACAAACCAATTAGCATTTGGATTTAGAGCTACACTAAAATTACAGATTGATTTTGTGAAAAATTCATATATTTACATTCTATTTTAGTCTTCCTAGCCAAAAACATTATAAAATTTTATTCAATTTTTAAATATATATATATATATATATATATTTCATGTTAATAGACAGTTTTTGAATCTCCAATATGTATTAGGTGTGGTACCAGGCATCAGGAAAACAAAAATTAAGACATGGCCTGTAGGAACTCATATCCTTGCTGGGAGGACTGACAAGCAAACATGCAGTTCTAACATAATATGTGAAAAGTAATTATAAAAGTATGCCTACAATTTAGAGAACGGATAAAGAAGAATGTAACTGCTGCATGTAGAAGGGCAGCAGGGAAGGCTGCAAGGAGGCTATGACCCTTACCTGTTCCTTCAAGGATGAGCATAAATTTATCAGCAGCAAAGTAGGGAAGATATTCCAGTGAGAGGAAAAAGCATATGAAAAGGGATAACATAGTAAAAGGGTATGTAATGATAGGTTTGGAGAATTATGAAAATTTCATTATGGCTTAAGAATTGGATTCAGATAATGAATTGGCAGATGAGACTTAAAAGATAACTTGTCTTAGATTTAGAAATAATAGAACTTAATGTGTGCCCTGTTCTGTTCTATGCACTTTACGTGCATTAATTTATGAATTCCTTACAACAACCCTCTTAGATAGGTAACAATTGTTGTGTATATTTTTCACGTGGGAAACAGACACAAAGAATAAATTAACTTGCCTGAGGTCACATCGTTACAGGTGACAATCAAAATTTACTCCTGGAAGTTTGACTTAACTACTAGGCTCAGTATCTGCCTCTCTCTGAAAAGCTTTGTAAGCCATGGTAAGAAGTTTAGCTCTTAATTACAGGTAACAAAGAACCAATAAAGAATTTTAAAGAAAGGAATGACTTATAGGTTAATTTTGGGGGGAAGATTACTTTGGTAGCAGCTTTGAGGGTGAAGTAGTAGGAAAAAAATGATTACAAGGAGAACAGGAAACAGGTTATTCCTATCATTCAGAGATGAACAGGACCTGAATTCATGACAAATGGCAGTGAATACAGAGGAAATCAGAACTAGTGTGAAATTTCCAAAGTAAATGAATAGGATTGGGTGGCCAGTTGGATATAAGGATTATGGAGGTGTCAAGGACAACAAGTTGAATATGAGAATCTTGTAAAACATGCAGGTGGAATTGTCTAAAGACGGCTTGAGGGGAGAGTCAGACTAAAGATACAGATTAATGAGTCATTCAATTTCTTGGTGGCAATTGAAGTCTGTAAGAATGGAAGCCCCAGAAAAAAAAACAACCCAACGGGGCCATAGGGAACACCAGCAATGGGCAGAAGAAGAGAAGTAGCCTCTAAAAATACAGATAAAGACTGATAAAACAGGCAGGAACATAATTAACAAAAAATAGAAAGCAATAAATACTATAAAAGAGGTACAAAGTAATGTGGGAGTTCAGAGGAGGATTATAACTTAATCTTTTGGAGCCTCTGTTAAATCATCTGTAAAATTAGATAGGACTAAGTGGTCCCTAAAGTCTCTTTTGTCTCTAAACCTCTGAAACTATTCAATGTCTATCATACGCCCACTAACATGGTAGATGGCATGGGATGATACAAGGCACAAAACCTGCTCTGGAGGAGCTATTTTACTGGGGACCGTAGCCTACACTTTCCCCCCACCACACACACTCACACACACACAAACATCCCTGGATGGAGATCATTTATAATTAAGGGGTGAATTTTGTGGCACAGCATGTGCAATGCAAATTCAGAGAAGAGAGTAAGATAACACATGTATAGAAGCTTAATAGAGAGAGTGGAATTGGGCTGGATTTAGATAGAGAAGAGGAAAAATGTGGGCAGAAGTAAAGATGTGAGTCCACTTATCTGCCTGAACTTGAAGATCTCACTTGGGAATTCATGGGAAGCAGGGCTTTAGTAGGAAGCACAAGGTCAGATTATGGTGGTTCTTATACAGAGAATGGGGTTTGGAACTGACTTGGAGTGAGCAGAGAGCTCCCATAGATTCTTGGGCAGGATTGTGATTTTTTAAGGTACAGGACATAGGTAATTTGATCTCAGCTATTTTTATTGCACAAAATGTCTACTGCTATTAGTAAATTTTTCCCACTGTCAATTTCACAGCACGGTGGACGCTGGGGTGTGCTGCTCAAATCACCCACCTTGAGGTCCAAAGCACTCCAGCTTCTGGGAGAGTAGCCAGCTGGCAGCTCTCAGCTAAGTCCCTGTCTGGAACTTGCCTTGGCTCAAGAGAGGCCCCTTGCCCAATGCCATGCTCCGTCACCAGGAGCAGCCCACATTCAATAACTGGTTGATGGTATTTACAAAGCCCAGCCAACCCACCCCAGTCCAGAAAAGCTCAGAAGTGTAATCCCAGATCGAGATCTCCCAGTAGGGATTGCTCAAGGCCCTTCTTGCAGCTGCATCACTGTTCAGCTTTCCCCCCCGCCCACTCCTTTCTCAGGTGTTGATCCCAAGAACTCTCCCTAATAAACTTCTTGCATGCTAATTTCCATCTCAGATTTTTTTCCCCCTGGGAAACCAAACTGCAACACCTATGATAATTATATTTTCACTCGATTTTTCATCCATGCTACTTAACAGTTTAACTGTGAAAAATTTGTAGAAATTTTGGCTTGAATTTTCTGCAAAAATTTTGTCATCCATAGTTTAGAACCCCAAGATGTACCTTTTATAAAACCTGCAATATCTAAGGTCACATATCTTTTTTGATAATATACATCAGTTCAGTCTGTGAAGAGAGGATAGCTACAAATAGCTAAGCATAAATAATGAACACCAATAAAAAGGAAACACTGAGTTGGTAGTAAACATGGCTTGGCAGGATATACCCTTGGCTAATGGAGCACATTGCTGGGTGCCTTGTATAGTAATACACTTGCAGGTCACAGGTTTTCTGCAGAAGTAGTCCATAGTTGAAGATTTTACAGAGTGCTGTTTCAGGTCACAAAGAAATTGTGATGCCATTTTATTTATTTATTTTTGCAGTTGTTCAAAATATCTTACTTTTATATATTTTGTGCTTAGTGTCACTTTTTAAAAAACCACCAAACACTATACTACCAGATAGCTCTCAGCTAAGTACATTACTGTCCTTCAGTTTAAAAGCACCATGAACGAAGTTCAGAAATTTAAAACAATAAAAATGGGCAACAAAACATTGTCCTTCTAAAATAGGGGGTAAAATGGTTAGCATTGTTAGAATGGTTGCCTCCAAGTGTCCATAGCCAAAGGCCTGTGAAAAATAGCTTGCTAAGACAATGATTGGTCTGGTAGATTTTGAGGGAAAGAAGTCGTGTGGAAAAGGGATGGAGAAACAACAGGTTTCTATTGTATAGCACAGGGAACTATATCAAATACCTTGTAGTAATCTATAATGAAAAAGAATATGAAAATGAATATATGTATGTATATGATGACTGAAACATCATGCTGTACACCAGAAACTGACACAACATTGTAAACTGACTATACTTCAACAAAACATACATATATATACAAAGAAAAAAATATAAAATCTGAAAAAAAAGAAAGAAAAAGGATAGAGAGATTGGGCATCTATATTGCTGATGGCCCACGTTACATTTTTGTCCTTATGATGATTGTTTTACTATTTATTTATTTATTTATTTATTTATTTATTTAAGTATAAACTTGTTGTTTATCTACTTTATACATAGTAGTTAGTATATGCAAATCCTGAACTCTTGTTCTTCAAAATGTCCTTTTCTCAACAAGATGAATAGATGTAGTTTAGACATAACGTAATATTCAGTGCTCACTGAAATTATCAAGTTTTTAACCCTGAAGTAAATAGGCTTACACTGTACTCTTTATAATACATACAAATTCAGTAAAGGGAAACATCTATTGAAAACGCTGGGTCTGCAACTGACATATTGCCAAAGAATAAATTATATCCTGTGCTATAATTATGTATTCAGCAATAATGAATACTAGGAAAAAATAGCAAAGTAGTAATTATGCCAATTACAATTGATTAGTTGGTATTAACATAAAAACTGTGTTCATCTTATTATTCTATCTTGTGCCACAAGAAGGTTCTGATATGTGAAGATACCTAGTTCTTCTTTAAAGTCCCTTTTTACAATTAAATTCAGTGAACCTGGAAGAATACTGGGAATTCGTATTATTACCCATGATGAAATTTTATTGAGTTATTCTACAATTATGCTACAATTTTCATTGTTTTATGTTACTATGGTTTCTACTTTTCTAATCTGTTTCTCCTGTGCTGTTGGAATACTATCATTGCCTTTTTCTTTTTTCCCTTTTTTATAAACATTTTAATTTATTGTATACACATTAGTTATACAGCTTAAGAAGGAAAAATTCTCTAGAACATAAGACAATAAATAGAACAAAGATAGGTGCTATTTATTATACAAACAGAATTAATGAACATAAGTGTCATTTTCCACCACATTCACATTATGTAGTTTTAAAACTAACCTTTTACAATGACCAAATCCTTATTTGAAACTGTAGAGTTGGTAGAGGATGTGTGCCATTTAAGTATTAGTTCAGAGACTTATAAAACGATTTTATTGGTGGTATTTATGTGTAGAGAGAAGAGAACTGTTTACTGTGTGTGACTATCATGTTTTAGGAGACATGATTTAACAGTGAAGTTTTTACATTACAAGGAAGAAATCAATCTTAAGTATTAGTTATTTAAGAAATACTATCTAAAGTAGAATGACATTTATTAAAAGTACATATTCCTTCTCTAATTCCTTTCTAATAGTCTATAAACTATATCAAATGAAGCAATGGAAGTTAAAATTTTAACATTTTAGATAGCCAAAAGGAACTAAAGAAAGGAACTCAAATTTAAAGTTTAGAATATCACTTCATTTTTCTATAGAACAAACTAATGCAAAAGAACAGTAATAACTAGAATACATCAATATATGTTATTGTATATTTTTTGTTAGAAATTGAGATTAAAGGTGGTAAAGTAATTACTATTCTCTATAAAGTAGAACTGTTTCTTTGCAGATCTACAAAGTATTAATCTGATGGTTTAGCAGGGCAAGTTGACAACCTGGAGAGTCAGGTGCCCTTAGTATTTTTAACAATGAAAGTGACATCTATTTGAGATTAAATTTAATCTCTGAAAAAGACAGAAGTTTCCTTCAATACGTGAAACATCAGAGTAAATTAATTACCTCCATTTTCTTAAATCATGAAATGGAGAGCAGACAGGTATTATGAATTGCTCCTTAAGTAATTTACTTCACTGCTTAATGAACTTGTGCCCTCTATTGTCAAACAAGAATACTACAAGGAATAAGCAGTTTCTCTATTAAAGTAGGAGAGCCTAACAGAATGTGGATTGAAGGAAAGACTTTCAACTTTAGTGAAAAATACAAAACATAAAATAAAGCAAAGGTACGTAAGTGTGGCAAAGTCAATATTCTTACGGCCAATTTTAGAGAGTGGTTAAGATTTAATTATAGCTATAAGCAAAAGCTTAACATACATGGTCACTAACAATTCAATTTAAGAAAAGTTATTTTCTAAGCTGTACACATCTTTCCTTTAAAAGAATTGATTGTATAGTAAAGAGGATAAAGAGGGGACTGAGGGAAGACAAAGCTGAGCTTTTCACTGACCTGAATTATGTAGTCTTACACTACTTGACCAAAAACTTTCAAGATCTAAAGAAAGAAAATTTGATATTAGTGTATTAACACTTCTCCTATTGTATTTGAAGCATTTTTCTTTACTTTTGGAAATATAATGAGACATTTGATTTCATTTCTAGGTTCTGCAGAGTGAGATTTTATACTCATATAAACAAAATTTGGATATAAAAAATGTTGATACCCATTTAAAAGGCATTTTTATCTGTAGTAAATTGTATATAAATTAATATTACTAGTGTACTTCTATTCTCTTCAAATGGTTTGACAGTCTCTTGTGATTAATTTTTTAATGATGGTATAAAATCAGCTTTGGGAAAAACCAGTTTAACTGAAGGTAACTCAAAACATTGTGGTTGATATTAATGGCTTTTACTGTACAATAAAATCCCATTTTAATGAATATGAATTGCTATGTTGATCCAAATCTCATTAAAATGGAAATTTCCTGCTACTGTGCATTGACAGACTATTTAATCATTTAAGTAGAATAAATACTAAACATATTGCTCACATCATTATCAGCACAGAATTCTTTTCCCTTGTATGTACTCCACCCTTCCTCCTAATGTAGTTTGACAGTTATTTATGGTGTGATGTTGGATAAGTCATCAGTATCCAGGAGTAAGATTCCTGGCTGATAAAATGTGAAAATTTAAGAGCATGACTTCCAAGTTGTATATATCACTTCAGTTCCTATCTCACTGAACACAACCTAGTCACATGGTGTGTGCACCTGATTGGATAGGAAATTGGAAAATTAGTTTTTAGCTGAGTATCCATGTGCCCAGCTAAAACTTTTACTATTATAGAAGGGGAAGACATGTATCAGAGGGACAAGTAGTAGTCCTTGCTACAATAAGTCACTGAGACGGTAAGCTGAGTTTATCCCTTTTCCTCTCAAAAAATGTAAGAATCCAACCAAGTCGGATAGGCATAATAGGGTTAATCCTGAATTTGTATAATATACTTTAAAAGACAGTTATTAAAAACTTCAGATATTGACCTACTGTTAATAACAAATTACTTATTCCTCATCTCTCAACAAATCACTACAGCAAGGTTAGGAGATGTTGACTGTTATGGCTATTTCCTAGCCTCAGCTACACAATAGACCACTAAAAACATCTCAAATTCTCCACTACTAATGTTATACCATAATAAAAACATGTCTATTACACTTTTCTCTATAAAGAAAAACATCACGAGGAGTAGGTGGGCAAAAATGGTTTATCATACTGGGCCAGCTAAATCAAAGGGGTTATCTTTTAATCTAGGAAAGATTCAAAGTATAACAGATACGTTATTTTTATCTTCCCAACTTCTTTCTCTGCTTCTGGTGGTGGAAGCACCATCCCCCCATTTTACTCTGAGGAATTATCAGTCCAATCCAATCAGCTGCTGACTATGGTGCCCTACCACCAAGGCCACAGGTGCATGACCTGAGCCTGGCCAATCACAGTACTCCAAACTGCTGGCCATACCTCTGAGTCCAAGGACTGAACATGGAATCCAGACCAGGTCAACCGAAACTCTTCTCTGGAATTATATACACTGATACATTTGCTTTCCTCTGGCACTGCTAAAGTGGCACGGTGTAAGTCTGGAGCTGCTTTGGATTTGGTTCTGGCTCCTGTTGTATAGAGGAAGCTTATCTGTAGAAGAGAATAAGACCAGAAGAGGAGAGACAGAAAAAAGACAGGAAAAACAATTAGGATGACATAGAATCCCTGGAGATTCAGTTGACCCTGCAGTGGGCTCTACCTCGGTCCTTTCCAGTTAAATAAGCCAATAAAGATTCTTTTACGGCTTAAGATAGTTTTAATTAGCTTTCTGTCACTTGCAGATAGTTCCAGTATGCAGAAATACATTCTAAGGATGGAGGAAGCAAAGAGGATGTAATGTAATAAATGCTAGTCCTTATGGTAGAAAACAGGGTAAAACAGAAATATAAACATCTATTCATAAATGTTTACTAAGTATCCCATTAGCCGATCTTATTCATTTTCAATTCTATGGTGTCCAATAAATTTGTATTGAAATTAAATGAAATATGTGGTTTCTGTTTGTGGCTACATATTTTTCTGGCATTAAATAAAAATAGTACCTTCTGACACATAGAGTGGCTATCTTCGAGTACTGGGCTTATGAATAATGTTCATTTTCTTCTTTTTTGCCTGCAATTTCTTAATTGTCTATAATCAACTTTTTTTTCCATTTTAATCAGTTATTGTTTTTATTCACTATTAGTTTCTATTGCTGCTGTAGCAAATCACCACAAACTTAACTGATCTACAAGACTGAGTTTCTTTGGGAGAAGAACATTCTATGGACAATTTGTTTCCTTTTCTTTTCCAGTTTTAAAAAGCTACTTACACTTTTTGGCTTATAGTCCCCTTCCTTCACCTTCAAAGCCAGCAGTTTAGCATTGTCTCTCCTCTCTGACCCCCTACTTCCCTCCTATGAGGGTCCTTGTGATTATATTGGGCCACCCAGATAATGCAGGATAACATCCCCATCTCAAGAACAATAACTTAATCACACCCGCAAAATTCCTTTTGCCAAGGAAAGTAACACATTTACAGGTGCCAGGGATTAGGACCTGGACACCTTTGGGGGGCCATTATTCAGCCTACTGTAATTATCTAACATGTAAATAAATGTGAAAGGTAATTAATATAAAAACTGAGAAGTATAGAGGCGTCTTAGTCCATTTGGGCTGCTATAACAGAAGTAACATAGACTGGGTAGATGGAAGAACAAGCATTGATTTCTCAGTTTTGGAGGCTGGCAAATCCAAGACCAAGTTGTCAGCAGATTTGGTGTCTGGTGAAAACCTGCTTCCTGGTTTACAGACAGCGGTCTTCTCACTATGTCTGCGTATAGCAGAAGGTGGGAGGGAGCTCTTCAGGGTCTTTTATAAGGTCACTAATCCCATTCATGGGGACTCCATCCTGATGACCTAACCACATCCCAAAAGCCTCACCTCCGAATACCACCATCTTGGGGATTAGGTTTCAAAATATGAATTTGGCAGGGGGCACAAATATTTAGTCAATAGCAGAAGGCAATATTTCAATGGGGTTGCATGAAGACCTCTGGGAGAAAATAAGCTGAACAATCTGTAGGCCATGGTCTGGCCGTGGCTTCCCTAACAGCTATAAGAGCCTATTCTCAAGAAGTTAGGGGACAAGGCTATAAAAGTGAATCCTGGGAGACAAAGGACTCAGCATCACTGGGCTCTCTGGCCAGGCCGGGATGTAGGCTAGAGACTGCACATTTGGCAGGAATATGTTGGAGATAAACTCCTATGAATTTTCTACTTCTAAGCCACACAGAAGTAGGACATAGCAGAACACTTTCAGCATGTCAAGGAAGGAACAGGAACTTCATTGGGACATAGAGCGAGCCAAGAGTAGGTCAGCAATGTGGGCCAGGCTCATGTGGGCATCCTGCTCCTCAGGATATAAAGATGGTGCCATGGTAGTAGGCATCTTTGTGATGAGAGCTCTCAAAATGTTTGTTTCTTGAGTCACACTATTCCAACATGAACTGGTTGCCCTCTGTTGAGTGTACAGATATAATCCTGGGTTCCTCTTTTACCAATCTCCTTGGAAGAGTCCTTTTACCTTTGCCTGTGTTGCATCAGGAGTCCATTCTCCAGTAGCTCCTTAACATGCTGAGGATGTAAATGCTTTCAAGATCTCACTTGACAGAAAAGGTTTTTATTCTATCCCCACACTTAACTGATAATTTGACTATGTAGAGTCCTAGGTTGGAAATTTTGCATAAGAATTCTGAAGGCACTGCTCCATTGTATTCTATCTTCCAGAGCTGATGTTGAAGAGCCTGAAGATATTTTGATTGATTTTAAATGTAACAGATCTCCCCTACCCCAGATTTTGCAGAATGGGCTTTGCTGTTGTTGTCATTATATCATAATCATAAACTTAACTCTGCAATCCAGCTAGACTTGTACTAAGGAAAACAGGGACCAAAGAACTTCAGCAACAGCACCAAGACTATAGCAGACTGTGAGTAGACAGGAGTGAAAGAGTTCTCTTGAGCTACAGAAGAAATGGTCTGGTGGTTAATATCAAACATGAATCAAATTTATTAGAGTTGTCCACAGTCAGCAATACTGATCTTCCTGCTGGTCCTGCTATTATTCCTTGACTCAAAACACTCCACAACTTCCACAACATTCATATCCTCTTTTCACCTTGCCAGCGACCATGTGCTTTCTATCCAATCATTCAGTCTTGCCAGTGTAGATGAAAACTAAAATAATGGGCTTCTTGTTCAAAAAAAGATTTAGTTCAGCTAAGCTGAATCTGGTTGCGGAGAAGGAAGAGGACAGAGGATGATAAAATGATGTGACACAATAATCATGTCTACCAGGGAGACAGGCTCTTTCTTGCATTCAGACCCCCTTGGGAAACTGATGCAAATTACACACACTACTAAAAAATGCACACATACATAAAAAACTTTACACAGGATGCGAAGTACTTCATGGAACCCTTGAAGTCACTCATAGCTCTTTAGCCAGTTAAAATATTTAGTGTACAACCTTTCAGACATTTGCTCATGAGGGAAAGTTACTTACCTTTTATATATAAATTCTTAAATAAATTTAGAAAAGTTAGAAATAAAAATGGGGAAGGTGGGAGAAGGCTGCTGCTCCCAGAAAGCTAGAACACAGAAAAATCCTAAATCACATTAGTACTTTTCCCCATCAGTGTGGCCACCTTTTAAAAGTCTATTAATCCATCTTAAAAAAAAAAATCTGTTGAGAAAATTAAAATGTAATTCCTTACCGCCCCACCCTCAACATAAAGAAATATGTAGCAAGCATTAATCTACAACAGTTTTAACACACCACTGAACTTTCCCCAGGGTTTAGACCATTGCGATGCACGTTGGATGCTGATTCTAAATCTTAGATTTTAAACTTCATCACTATACCTTTTTTGACAATGTTTCGTAAGTGCTTCATGCATTTCTCTAATTTACTGTCCTCTGTAATTGAGTAGTCAACTGCTCAAGACCACTGAACTTCTGAGGCTAAAGATTTGTCACTTCCAGTATATCTCATATTCATTTCCCAGTCACTTTATTTTAAAGAGTAACTTATAAAAATATTCAATAAATTATATAAATACTGCTATAAAAGATGAGCAAAATCGAACTGCTGGATAGTATCAGCTCCACCTTATAATAATGTGAACACCCCAACAGCTCATGTATGAAATCCATATTGAGTAGAGAAGGTATGTGTGTCAAAATATACAAAAATTGAAGACAATTTTTAAAAAAGTTATAAATGGGATATTATACACATTATTCTGTAATCTGGTTTCCTTCAGGAAAACATGTACCTTCAAAAGCATTGAGCCATAATATTGTCAATTATATCTTAAAAAAAAAAAAGCACTCACAATTATCAACATAATAGGTTTAAAAAATTTTATGTTTAATTTGTATTAATGCTAAACATCTCTTTTTTCTTGGTAGTTCACATCTCAGTGATTTGTAAAAGGTCTTTGTACATGAAGATTACTTATCCTTTGATAAGTTCCAAGTATTTTTTCTGAATTGAGCAGGAATCCTTTACACTTTTTAATTCCTTACAAGTAGAGGGGTAAGAACACACCATGGTGCTAGACTACTGTGTTCAAAATCTGGATGACACTTTCTAGCTAATACAACTTGGGCAAGTTATTTAATTAGCACCTGTTACAGTCCATGCATGGACACAACAGTACCTACTCCCATGGGCTTTTATGAAGATCAAGTTATATTTACGTAAATTTAGTTCATCTATCTATAGTGCTTAGAACAGTGCTCAGCACATACTAAGCCTTATGTGTCACCTATGATAATGATGGTCACAGATAACATACATGGAGCCACTGTATTTCTTTAGTATTGTTTGGTAATCCAGAATCTGTTTAGAACTACCTCTTTATTTGAAATACTTATAAACCAGAAGTTTCCAACTTCTTGTACATGTTGAAAACTTTCAATAAAGATCTCCTGGGTACAAAATATGGTCCTGGTGGTTCAAAATTAATTCTATGAATATAACATTATTCTAAAGTCATACTTATTTTGAAAGTCTGAAGTTTTTTTTCTTAATGGTAAAAACAAAACCAAAAAACCCACTGTACTGAAATTTTTTATTTTGCTAAAATGTACAAACAGAATGTTACAGTTCACATTCTATGATTTCTAAACACTTATTTATCACTGATGATTTCCTTAAGACTTGTTTCTTCAGATGTCTGATCTTCTGTGAAAGTCCAACACACCTTCCTTTCTACTCACCAGATCAAGTCTTTCAGAAGTCTTGCCGTATGTTTTCTTTGTTTGCCTCTCCATGCTGCTGCTTCATTTGAAACAGTTCATTTTCTAATTGTACAATAGTCCTTTCAATCTCATAATTCTTACTGACCAGGGATACCCAACTAGAAAAGAAAAAAAGGGGGAAAAATACTTGACACAACATTTCTCTCACAAGGTTTTTTATAGTATACACATTTTCATCCAGGGTCATAACACTAACCTTCACTATTAACTTCCAATTTTCAAAAACTGAGACACAATTGGGGGCAAATGAGTAAAGGGTACACAGGACCTCTCTGTATTACAATTTCTTAAAATTGCACGTGAACCTACTACAATTACCTCAAAATAAAAAGTTTAATTAAAAAAAGCAAATGAGAAAAAGCTGAAGAGATAAGAAAAGTGATTGAAGTTGGTATTTAATTGGGCTAAGAGAGAAGAAGAGAAAAATAGGGCAGAGGCAGTAGTTAAAGAAAAATGATGAAGAAATTCCTACAACTGTTAGAAAAAATTCCACAGATTCAAGGAGCCTTCTCTTTCCCTCAGAAAAAAATCTCCAGGACAAATGAAAAGAAACACTCATGTAGACAGAAGTCCACGTAGAAGAAATAAGTTTGAAAGAACAGTGTGGAAAGATGCATAACTGATAACACTGGAGACTTGGAGGGGGATGGGAAGGTGGAACAAGGAGAATAATGTGGGTGATGGAGGGAGGGAGGTTAGGGAAAGGGCAAATCAAAAAAGAAATGATACAAAACTCATGATCGTTTTCAGAGATTTGTATAAACTTATTTGAGTATATGAAGAACAAATTTAAAAACAAAATGTATAAACAGAGGAAAACAACCCTGAGACAAGGCAAATTATAAAGAAAGTATGAAATCTCCCTCCTGCAAGGGTTAAAAAATAAATTTTTTTTCCTTTTAAAAGGAGGATATAGGTAGAATCCTATTCAGAGCAGAAAAACTGGACAGAAAAAGGGTGATCTAAGGCCAGAATCAATTAGCAGTGGTTCAGTTTCTGTTTGTAACTCTCTCATTTCCTTCCACGCCCATGCTTCGGAAAGACCTAGAGGCAGTCAAGAGTAGGATTCAGAAAACAGCATTTCTTCAACACTTGTGGCATCCCATTTGAACGCTGTTTGAATCACATTGTTGAATCTTATATTAAAACGTGCTAAACAATTTAAAAGATGATGGAATTATAGGTACTCACGTTGATTCCATTTCTCTTAATTTAGATCCAGCTGTGAGTTGCATGTTCTTTCGCTGCCAGTTTAAATCTTGAATATGTTTCCTGTAAAAAAAAAATGGTTTATACAACCCATCTATATTTTAACGTAAGACTAAAATTAGCACAAAAATCTGTAATTTATGTAACACTTCTTTAATCCCTTGAGAATAGATAATATAGTAGTCATAGACTAATTCCAGTAATTAATTTTCTTCGAATTATTTTTCAATTACAAATTTCATGCTCACTGTGGAGAATTAAACAGACACACACAGATTAAAAATTGAAAATCCCTCCTTCCATGTGCTTCTCCTTTTCCCTGTTAACTTTTATTCAGTTTTTGGTGGGTATCCTTCCATATTCTTTCCTACATGTGTATGTGCATGTAGAGATTAGTGTTTTTTTTTTTACATAAATGAGATTATACATATTATTCCACAATTGTTTTCCCTTCTAAAAGTGACTTTTCAATGTCTGCAGACTTGCAAACTGCAAATGACCCAGCAGAGATGTTTTTAGACCTCAGGTCTATTTCTCCTCCACTCAGGTAGTGCAAACCCAACACTAGATACTGGACAAAGAGTGGATTATCAGCTCTCTACTGTTGTAAGACTATAGTCCGTTGGTTCTTTTTTCTTCTCATTTTATTAAGGATTCAAATAAACTTTACTCTAAAATAAGAAGAAAGACAATTTACCTTAACTTCTGGAGCTCCTTCTGTGCGTGTTCAATCATATGAACTAGATTCCTAAGGAAGGAAAAGAGGAAAATCAGATTAATGTACATTAAGTTCAAATAGTACCAACTAAAAGTGAACCATCTAGTTCATAAAAGGTCAAGTTTTTCTGCTAAAAATAGTTAGTTTTTACTGAGGTCTCCATGCCAAACACCATGTTAGACACTCAGTTTATTTGCTGCCTTCTCCCTTCTTTCATCCTCCCTCTTAAGCATACAGGTCCCTCCTCAAGCACTCTGAATGCTGAAACTTACAGCACTGAATTATGGAAGTCAGAGGTTTGGGTTCTAGTCCCCGCTCTGCCCTAAATAGTTATGTGCCCTTGGATGAGTCACTTGATATTACTGGGGCTAAATCTGCTTATCTGTAAAACTGGGGTCTGACTTTGAAGGTTTCCCTTCATTTTCAAGTACAGAATCCTCTCCTAATTTATTTTAGCACCAAGACCTACTTAGAGCTAAAAGATTTCTGACTAGCTTTGACACCCTCAAATCTTTTCATGAGGAGAGAAAATTTACTTTGAGAAGATACAGTACACCACCTCTGGAGAAGCATCTGTTGGGTTTGGAGGAGACAGAATTTACTCAGGGGAATGGCCAACACTGTAAAGTGTTACATGATTAAATGGAAAACAACTGATGTGCATAACAGTTTGTGTAGTTACTCAGAAGAGGGAGAGAGTACCAGAGGCAGAAGTTCAGTCAGGGAAGACAATGAAGCAGATTAGAGTTGGGCCTTCAATAAGTTGAATTTGGGTAGAATAGTTAAAGGTATTCCAGGAGGAGGCAAGGCATGAGTAAAGGCTTGGAGGCAGGGTTTATGATAATCACCAGAGAGAGGATAGTCTGGCTGGAGTGAAAGTCTGTAACTGAGGTACAGCCTTTTGCTTTGAATGTCATATCAAATAGTCTAGACTTTACCTTGCAGGTAAGAGAATACTATTAAAGGTTTCTAGGCAAGTTGAAGGCAACGTTCTCTATAATTTAATGTCCCCCCCCCGCATCTATGTTTTCCTCCATTCCTGGAATGTTCTCACTCTCCCCTAAGCATCCAAATCTCATGCTATTTTTTAGAACTCTTGTACACTGTTGGGAATGTAAACTGGTACAGCCACTGTGGAAAACAGCATGGAGGTCCCTCAAAAAACTAGGCACCTCCAGCAATCCCACTCATGGGCATCTACCTGGAAGAAACTCTAATTTGAAAAGATACACGCACCTCAATGTTTACAGCAGCACTACTTACAATAGCCAAGATACAGAAGCAACCCAAGCGTCCATTAACAGATGACTGGATTATGCACATACACACGCGCGTGCCGCACACACACACACACACAAATATTACTCAGCCATAAAAAAGGAAATACTGCCACATGCAGCAAGGTGGCTGGCCCTAGAGATTATACTTAGTGAAATAAATCAGAGAGAGAGAAATATTGTCTGATATCACTTATGTATGGATTCAATACAAATGAATCTGTATGCAAAACAGAAACAAACTCACAGATCTAGAATATAAACTTACAGTTACAAAACGTGGTGAGGGGGGACAAATTAGGGGTATGGGATTAACAGATACACACTACTATATATAAAACAGACAAGTAACAAGGATATACTGTATAGCACAGGGGATCACATCCGTTATCCTGCAATAACCTATAATACAGTACTATCTGCAAAAATACTGAATCACTATGTTATATAAGTGAAGCTAACACAATATTGTAAGTCAACTATACTTCAATTAAAACGAAACAAAACAAAACAAACCCAACCCTTCTATAACGACCCTAACCCTTAACGCCCCTTCTTTGGGTCTCTGTAGTTTACAGACCACAGCATGCAATGCAGCACTTGCCCCCGTCCTGCCGAAAATGAGCTGCTGGTTACCTCGCAGACTATGCTGCCTCCTCAACTAGATAAAGCTTCTTGAGGACAAAGATCACGTTTTTCCACTTTATGAAATACAGACTTTTTTGATTTGCTCTCTTAAATTTCTTAACCACCCCACTCCTTTTTTCCTTTATTTCTCTTGTAACATATTCACAATATTAACTGAATTTTTTGTTCTGTCATCTCCCAAATTCTGGATATTGCTCCCAGGTCCTTCTGTGGCCACAGAAATTTAAACATGATTCTGAAAACTTGAGAAAGGGTATTTATCACTTTGTGATTTTGCTTTACTGTCTCAGGAATCATGTCCTAACAACAGTTTTACCCATGGAGGCCATGGAGAAAATCTAACCACCAAATTCTACAAATAGGAAATTGAACCCTAAATGATAACAAAGCCTAAAGCTTAGGCTAGTCACATGGAACAGAAATAGGAGCTCAGTGGCTTATTTTGGCACTTTGTTTCTGGTGTTAATTCTCTACTTACAGCTAATTCACATTACTTGCAGATTATGTACTTGTGAATTTGCCTACTCACTCAAATTTATTTGTAACCCCAAAATCAATACTTGTAGTGTTTTGCGATCATTCATGTACATGCTCAGAGCAGCAAAAAGCCTGAGTGGCTGGACATGCAAATTTCCAGCTGGAGTGGAACAAGGAGACACTCTGCCTTCTTGATTCAGGTCTCATACAAGGATGAGCAAAGGATGGAGTTTAATTTTCAACTCTGGCAAGTCACTTAACACTTCTGAAGTCTTTTTTTAAAAATAAAATAAAGAAAACAGAATCTGCCAGGGTGATTTGTTTTAAAGGATTAAAGATTAAAACCTAGGTAAGATGTGTACATATACATATGTACTTATTTCTCCCAGGAGAAATGGTACTATATTTGCTAATTCAGCATTCAAGGGCCACTTTATAAAGCAGAACATGCAACTAATGAGAGATGACTATATAAGCAACTCTCCACATTAAGGATTACATTCTACCAAGTTGTGACTTGTAAATCAGACCTCAGAACTCATCATTGCAATATTATACAATTAATGTGTTAGGATAGTTTAGGTTTCCTTAGTATTCTCAAACTAACTGTGAGATGGGTCTCAAGGCAGCAGCCTTTCATATGGGTTGTTCTAGGACATTGTCCCAGTTTTATCTCACTTGCCCTACCCTATTTTCCATATAAAAAAATAAAAATAGCAAGACTATATAGGTGGGATGGGTTTAAAAAAGAAAGCTTCTTACTCATTATATACTTTCCAGGCATTGCATCCATGCTGTGACATTAGTTCCAGGTTCTCAATTCGAACCGCTTGATGCTCTAACTGGGCCATAGAATTGTTTACGCACTCTTGCCATGCAGTAATGTCATTTTTCTGACCCGAGGAAGGGGCCGGAAGTTCATATCTGAAATTAAACAACAGTGAAATAAAGCCACATATTCCTCCAAACCTTTCTCTCTCCTCCCAACAGAATGCCTCAAGGGTCTATGCACACTGTAAAAACGACAGAAGACCGAATGTAAGATGCAGACTTTACGATAATAACACACCTATTTATCCTATGAAACAATCAATTTACAAATAAGACTTAGCATCAATACTGAGTTACTACAAACTAACTTTTGATTTTCATTTTGTTATTTTTACTAGATCCCTTAAAAACTATAAATTATTCCTATGAAAAACTGAGGGATGTGCAACTGGGATTAAGAAGTGATAAATCATTTTGTTTAAAAAACAAAAAAGAAAGCTTTATACATGCATCATAAATATAACATTTTTGGAACTTCTAACCATAACCCACAGTAAGAAATATTTTACACTGTGATCCAATACACATAGTTGAACAGAAGTTTCATAAGACAACAGTTACTTTTACATGCAATGCATTCTGGTATTTCCCAAACTTACCTCACAATTTGCTGCTTAATGAATCATGATCTACTTATGGGTTTGAAATATAGTCATAAAGGAGTTACTATCATGAAAATCTTTAGAGCAGAAGCACCTGCAAATGGGAGAACTCAGTAGTTCTGGAAATTTTCCTGCCTTTATCATTTGGAAACAGAGCACGAGAAAAGAAGAAATCTGGTCCTCTGGTTCTATAGACTCAAATCCCTCTTATAATCTGCATATATGCTGAGAAGATACCTCTATCGTTCACGTGGCCTTCCTGTTACGACAGATTACTTAGTGGTTGTCATAATTTCATGGTTACCCAGAGCTGAAAAGGACCTCAGATGTAAAGCAATCCAATTCTCCATTTTAGAGCAAGTAACAAGGGTGTTTTGATTTTTTTCCCTGAGGAAGGAGAAAAAGTTTTGTAGGAAAGTGGTAATGGGAAGGGAGCTGGTAGAACCAAAGTAAAACTATGCAGGCATTCTGAGTTTACTAATGTTGCCTGTTTAAGAGTGAAGCACTGAGGGGGAGGGTATAGATCAGTGGCAGAGTGCATGCTTAGCATGTACGAGGTCCTGAGTTCTATCCCTGGAACCTCCATTAAATAAATAAAGCTGATTATCTGCTCCCCCCGCCAAGGGTGAAGCACTACATGTCTAATCAAGAACATTTCCTTGGGAATTCTTAAACCTGAACTTCATTACAATTTACCATCCCCCTGTTGTTGGATTTTAAAATATTCTGCATTTTTGGTGCAAAGAATACTTGTGAACATTAACACAGGATTAAATGAGCCACTATTATATGAAAAAACATAAATATGTAGCACTAATTTTTTCTTTTCCACATTCATTTTAACACGACTACAGCAATTTTACTAATAAATTAAAATGAAAGTTAACAATGATTTGAGCCCAGCTGAGCCCAGAAAGGACTTACCGTTTCATACTGAGCAATTCAATTGGTTGTCGGGCAGCCAATCTTTCAAATTCATTTCTCATTATGTCAGTCTAATGAATAAGTTAGAGGAAAAATTATTTCCAAAATCATATCAACATACTGAAATTGATAACCACCAAACAAATACTCTAACCTACTTAAGAATTTATACTTTATTATTATCCATTATGATGGATCATTTCCCTTCCAAGTCTTCTCTGAGTTAAATGCTCTCTAGAATCTGGAGAAGGCACAGGCACACACACCCTTCATATGTAAAGGAGCCCACAGAGAAAAGGATTAAACCTAAATCAGTGGTTCTCAGTCCCAGCAACACATTTAGAATCAGATGGGAGCTTCAAAAACAAGTCCAATACCAGCCACATCTCACCCCTCTCCCCTAAGCCCATGCGGTGGAGATGATTATAACTTTTGTTTTTAACTCACCAGTTGATTGTAAAATGAAGCCAGTGCTGAGAACCACGGAGCTAGGTACTCACTGGGGGAAAGTGAGGCGAGGACTTGGACATAAAATAATTTTCTTAAGAGCTATGAGCCTGAACCTATGCTTTCTTTTTGGTCTCGGTTGCTCTTTTCACACTTTACTCTTCACAAAGAATGGAAAATAGGGGAAGGAACAAAAGGAACTAGTTCTGCTTTCTGCTCTAACAATTTTTCTATTTTCATAAAAATGTGGTATAGCTCCATCCCTTTAGGTCCGATGTTTTGGTCAATATCCTATTCCATTTAGATGAAAGAATAAGCAAAAAAGGCCTTCCAGAAGCCCACATTCCATGTTTCAAAGTTTTGCATTAAGCACTTCTTTTTTGTTTTTTTTTTTTTGCTGAGTTACACACAGCTCTAAGAAAATATGGTCATTTAATTTCCTGCAGAAAACTGAGGCATTTTAGCTAGAAGGCTACGCACAGTGACAGATGAACTGTAACAACTAACAATTAGATAAGAGAGAAACTATAAAAATACAGTACAAGCAATCTTGAACCATGTAACATCAGAGCCCTTACCTAACTCATATGGCAAGTAAGTGATAGATCTGGAATTTTAACTCTCCAAAGACTGAGCCAGCTCTCACAGGGCTAAGTCATATGAATGGCAGAGTAAGCATTCATTACACAAAACTGCTTTAGAAGCTCTTCATACATTTAGATGATAAATTTGAAACTATCTATTCAAATAGATGGGTGCCCATTGTGTGCCAGATACTGCTTTAAGATGAACAGCGGTGAAGGAGACAAAAAAGATTCCTGCTCATGGGGCATCTGCATCTTTGCTTCCATAGGTCTTCCTCAATCATCCCATCTAAAGGAGTCACCCAGTCACTCTATATCACATTACTACTTGAATTCTCTGTATAGTTTGATAATCTGGTACTTTCTGATTTGTCTGTCTCCACACTCTACAATGTAAGCTCTGTTGAGTATGAACCTGCCTATCTGTTGCCAAATAACCCAAATCGAATCGATCATCAGTAACAGTTAAGTGAATTAATGGAAAGGCAGTTTCAAAGACAGTTTGAAGAGCAGCTAAGGTCTTGGGCAAAACAGTTAGCCTCTCTAAGCTGCAGTTTTCCCATCTGAAAAATTGGGCTAATAAACATACAGTTATATAGCTCATAGGGCATATATGTCATATGTCATAGGGCTCATATGACAGAGATAGCCAGCCCAGTACACCATTAGCTCCTACTATTAAGAGGTTAAAAAATCAGTATTCTAATGATAAAGATAGGAAGCATAGGTTGTATTTAAGAAAGCTAAAAAGAAAACTGGTTCAAGTATTTAAAAGTTTGTGGCTGAATGCTGTTATCTGAAACTTCCAGAAATCAAGCTAATAAGGACTCATTACTGTACTTAGCTCTTAATGTGGTAATATCTATATTTGGGTAATAACATTAAGAAAAAGCATAGGAAAACAGCATAGCATAGAAACATCTCCCTCCTACTTTAAAACTTAACCAATTTTTTTTTCATGTTATTTCCGCAGAAATACTGCGTTTGAATAACAGAATTCTTTCATAGATAAATGGTTACCTGTAACGGGGAAGAAACCGGAACATGTACGTACTAAAATGCCTAAAACAATCCGCTAATTTAGAAATAACATTTTACATTTCATTTCGCTGATTAGACCTTAAGTAGTACTTTGTGTGCATTCTAGGCTAAATATTTAAATAGTATTTATTACTTAGGTTATGGTTTGTCCCTCAGTCACTCACAAACATTCAGTAAATATTTAGGCTTTGATACAAAGGCCGCCCTCCAGTGGTTCTCACAAGCTTAGTTAATTAGGCTTATACATACTAAAAAAGCCGATATCACTTGTTTCACAATAGACCTTAGAGAGAGGAGGATCCATTTGAGAATTTTCGCGATGAACCTATCTCGGAAACAGGTTAACACTAATTTTCGTATTGTTATTAGTTCGAAGGGTCCCAGAAAGTCCTCTGTGGGTCTCAGAATAAGAACCCTGGAGAAGGCTATCTATGTAGCTATTTGCAATTGACCGACAATACCCATACAACACGTAAGTAGTAGCTAAGCAAGCAACAGTTAAAGCTGAAATTTAAAATTTACATGTACGTGGCTAAGGCTCTCAATCCAAAACAAAGATTCACAGGATCCTGGTTCACACGCTGGGCTCAAAACATCACACTTACTTCGAAAGCGGAATAATCTGGGGCTGTCAGGTAGCTCAGGTAGTTCTTAGTAGGTCGGTATCTGCGAGTTTCCTCCTCCACCAGCGCCGCAGCCTGAAAACGAGACCAGAGGGGCCAGGGACGGGGGAGCAAATTTTAAGGCCGTTCTTCCAGCACTAAGGACTAGCGCGCGCTGAGTCAGTTACACGAACACCCTGAACTCACCGCTTCTCGAACACCAGGCGCTTCATAACCCTGGTCAAAATACGGCAGCGCATCCACCACAACCTCTCCAGCCACCAAACCCGTGCCCGCCATTCTCAGGTTCGCCTGCGTCTTCTGAGTCTGCGCAAGCTCAGGCTCACTTAAATAGGCCTGCGCCTGACATTAACGTGATCACGTCGCCTGCGTATTAGCTTTGGCGCATGCTCAGTTGTTAATTCTGAGGGCGTGCTCGCCCGGCTAGGAATTGCGCGGCCATTTTGTTTTGGTCGGACGTGACGTCACGTCGTGGTTTCCCGGAGTCAGCGGAACGTCTCAATTTCCTGTCCTTGTTTGCTCCACTTTTTGCCTCCGACTGGCAGCAATTTGGAGAGGAGCTAGGACTTTCATCTCCTCTAGGACGCTGGTATCTTGGAGGGAATCCTTTCGGAGGGAACTGGCTGCAGGATTTGGCGGGGAGAAAGACACAAGTTTCCCACCTCGGCTTTACTCCCCCAACCTTCCACTTTCTTCCCTTAAACTTCTCTCGCTTTGCACTTCCTTGCATGTATCCCCACTCGTCTTCGTTCTCGTCGCCCTGAGAATCTTTGTATTGAGTTAAGTGCAGTTTTTTCACAGGCTCTACGAGTGGACGCCAGGCTCCAGTTAAAATTAGGAAGAATTATTACCCACACCCCCAAAAACAAAACAAAAATTGGAGAAGTTTAGAATCTGCATAACAAAAAGAACCTTATTTCCCCGCCGGGCGAAACTGGTAACTGTCCACTAACCCCATCTTTTACAAATACTGTCGTTTTGCCTTCAGGGCATGTATAAAACCCAATCATTTGCCTTTAGTACTTCAGGAGTAGACCAGCTCTCTTCCTTGCCTCCAATCACTTCTGCTATCACTGCCGCTGCAGTGTCTCTGGTCGCCGGCTTCCAGCTCCCTTTGACAAAGCAGGGAGAGACCAGATAAGGTAGTAGGACTATATACCATGCCCGGTGGGCAAATCTAGGCTTTGTCTGGAAATGCTGGCCATGGTTACTAAGCTTGGTTAGTCTAGGGTCGATTATCTTTTAACCTACTGTTAGATACGTGCTAGCTATAGATTTACGTGAAATAAAAGATCTTTACATCTTAAGCAATTTTATTTAACTTCTCCAAGAGCTCCATGGAATTTTTTGTGTTTATTCATGAAAAGATCTGTGAACATTTTATACAAATCTTGAGCAATTATTTTACAAACATGTCCAGATTTTGTAATACTTCACTTTAAAAACAAAATAAAACAGACTTAAGGAAGCAGCTTCAGATTGTAGGGATAAAATAAGGCCCCCACCGCTGAAGCAAAGGTCTCTTGACAAAGGAATGCTGGGGATCCACCAAAATAACACCTTCTACCCCCATTTTATAAACACTCGACTTCCCAGTTACTAATTATTCCGTCAGGGTTGGAGTGTCAGAAGAAACCAAATGGGGAGATATCTGGTAAGAGCCCCACTTGGGGAGGCTGCTTAATAAACATTTTTCTTTTTTTAAACACATAGGCTCAGTTCTACTTTCTGGACCCCATCTATAGAAATTACATTATACCACACCCATCTTAGATGGTTCAGATTCATTCATGCACACCTGAATGAGCTGTGATGACAATACTGCACAAGTTAATAAGTTGTATCATAATACAACTTACAAAGCTTTAAGTTTGAATAAATTTTTTTAATGCCAGTTAAAACCATCAGCAGGAGTAGAAAAACTGACACTTGCTATAACATTTATCAATGAAAATTACACCACTGCTGACAAATACCTCTTTTTAATCACTACTACTACTTTAGATATGAAGGGTTGTGGTGATTGTGTGGTGTGTGCCCAGGAAATGTCCATATTCTGAGTTCAACTTAATTACAGCAAAAAGTCCAACATTTCTAAGGGAACCAAAAAAAGTCTCACCTAGACACCTATAGTTTGAAGTCCCTTATCCTCAACTGAAGGTCGGCTCTCGTACACTTAAAACTTTAAAAAAAAGTTTTCAATAGCTATAATCCTACAGAGTTCAAACTGCTATCTATAGGAATAACCAACTTTCTCTGTGTTCATGAACTAACAGTCCTGCCTTCAGTTGGGCAAGTTATTTAACCTCTTTGAATTCCATTTTCCTCATTAGTAAAATGGAGAAGCAAATATCTCATAAACTTGATTTAAAGACTGAGTAAGATGACATAAACATATGTACCATTCATGGCACATAGTGGACACTAAAAAAGAAGGTAGTTCTCATGCCCTTAAAGGACATTTTCCTATTAGCTATTATTCCACAAAGTTTAATGTTGACATGTGAGGGACAAGTTACCCAGTGCCACACAATGTGGAGGAGCTGCAATCTGTCTACTTTTATAAGTTACTCAATAACAGTGCTAATCAGTAGGGCTTCCACAGAAGTGAGATTCCCCTAGACAGAACACTAGACCCAAAAAAACAAAAACAAAAACAAAAACAAAGCTATATGATGAGTATATTCCTTAGCTCAGTTTGAACAGTCCATAGGTTTAAAGCTGCCGTGGTATTTCAGTGATGAGAATTTTGTGTGAAGGGATAGTGTTTCCTACTTCTTTCATGCCTCCCTAGTACCTTAAACGCAGCACTTTTCTCACTGTGCTCATCTTTGAGCTGTATTTTTTTAAATGCAATACTAAGTCTTTCTCTTGTAAAAGATCAGTGCCTTCATAAACTAAGCACAAAACACAAAGAATGAGCCCAAGAATCAAAAAGAAAAGGCCGCTTAAAAAAGAATCTGGAAGCAGAGTAAACAGAGCATTGGTTCCAGACTACTCCCAACAATTCTCCAGTGATTACTACAGCAGCAACAGGAGAATCCTCCTCCAAGAACCTGACCCACTCTGTAACCTTTCAACTTTCAAGATTTTGTGGAATACTTGAGGGCATCCTGACTCTTGGAAAAAGTTTCTTTGGCACTTTTTCTTCTTTTTGAGATGAAGGCAGTCGATCAAATATTTCATTTCTTCTGTAGAAATTTCATCTTACTTCCTAAACGTAGAAAAAAGTAGAATGAACTCATTAGTCCATTTTATTTATTGTACATTATTTGAGGCAAGGGATTAACAACCCAGTCATTCAGAACAGCCCAGGAGTAAGCTGCCATCTCAAGCTATCAGTTGATGTGTTTAACCACCAAACAAAACAAAACAGAACACACACATGAAACCCCAGATGTCTAATTGCAGAGGCAGAAGAGAACTCATACATCATCTAATCCTGTGGTTTTCAATCCTGTCTGTAGGTTAAAATCACTTATCCTGCTTCCTAGCGATTTCTTGGAGCCCGGTGTGGTCTGGGTAGGGGGGCTGAGGAGGTATGGATTTTCATTTAAGCTTCCCAGGGATTATAATATTGCAGTCAGAGCTGAGAACCACTAATCTAATCTAACACCATGGTATAAAGATAAAATAACAGCCCAAGGTATAATTTGTCCATGGTCTCTCAGCTAGTTAAGGATATGGGCTAATTTTAATTAGGGGCATATATTTCAAAGATCAATATAAATACCACAGAATATCGTTTCTTCATTGTTTTGGGCTATCATGCCACTGTTCTCCCTTATCATACTGGATAATTAAAAGTTTACTATAATTGAAAAACATAAACAACTGTGTTTCCTTAAGAAATATAAAATTAGAGACTTATAGGTAATCCTCTTTTGCCTCAGATGCCCTCTAAACCAGTTATTTTTAATCTGGAGTGCATGGATGGGCTTCAGTGGGGTGATGAACACCCTAAAATTATGTGCAAAATTTGTTTCTATGCTTTAAGCATATTTTTCTGGGAAAAGGTCCAGTTTTTATAAGATTCTTCCAGGGATGAGGCCTAGAAAAGATTAATAATCATGAGACGCAAAATTCTTATATCATAAGGGAGTTTCATCTGAGGCAAACAGCCCCATGGACGACTCTGATGGAGAATTCTAACCTTTGAGAGAGACTTCTTTCTATCCAAAACACTTTGGAACTAGGGTCATGGTTTCTGGTCCCCCTACTTGAGGTTACACTGTTGATCTGATTGTAAAGCTTTTGTGATGAGGCATGCTTACTGCAAAAGTGTTTTTTAACTAAAATGAAGACACAGCAACTCACCAAGGCTCCGCAAAATTCTGTTCACCCCACTGGGCTCAGGCTCAGGAATTGTTTCCAAATACTGGAGGGCCCGGACCTCAAACAAACCTACAAGGAAAACTCAGGTTGGTGAAACTGTCATATATTCAAGACTGAAAATCAATTAAATAAAACTCTGATCTCACTACAAATGTACTTCCATACCAAAACAATATTACAAAATGAATATTTCACATAATAAACAACTTAGATTTTGAGCCCTTGTAGCTTTCTGCTGATTTTGTTTATATTTATTGCCAAATCTTTCAAGTGCTCACTAAATACAGAGGGAGAACTTTATGATAAAACTGACCTTTCACTCCACTTTTTCGAAGCTCTCGGTCCTGGACGAACCCTGCAAACATCTGAGTTTCCATGAAGAGGTCCAGGAAGTGCCGCACACTACGGGAGGTGTGGGATTTACGGAATGGCTCCCTTTGGAATACACGCTCCCCACGCTCAGTGACAGTCATGCTCAAAGAATAATGTCCTACCAGCTCCACAAAAAACCTGACAAATGCTTCGGACACCAGAGAGTTGAGTGTTACATCTACTGCAAAATGAAAGAAAAAAAAGAAAAAAATCCCCTAAGTTTTGTGTTTATAGGGACACTGGCTCTGGTTATGAAAGTGACACCCAGGAAATCACAGATTACGCGACAGGGAATAAGCATAGGGATTCTCATTCTTAGCTTTCTCGCACTCTTCATGACCTGCAAAAAGCAAACGGCTTGTATCCTTACCTTCATTTTCTTCCTCCACATACTCTGCCTTGCACATCTGTGAATTCACTGTAACTGCTTTTTCAAAGGACACCAGTGAGAACTAGCGCAGTTTAATCTGCTCTTATTTTTATCTCCTTTAAACTATATGCTGCTTTTGTGCTAACCTCCTCCTCATTCCTCACGTGTCCCACAACTTTATGCTCTCCTGATGTCCTGATTCTGTCCTGCCTTTATGACCAAACATTTGTTTTGTGTTGCCTCTTCTTCCTCTTCCTGAGCATGGTCTTCAGACCCCTTCTCTTCAACATTCCCTTCTTTAAATGGCTAACTGGCATAGTGAGCTGGCTTTGTATTGGTAATTCTCAACCTCAGATCTCCAGCCCTGATATTCCACCAAAATCCACTTTCTACATCTTCAGGCTACCTATGTGTGGGCATCATTTGGCTGTCCCATTAGCACTTAAATTCTGTTTTGTCTAAATGTCACCATACCTCAGGTCCTTTTGGGAAATTGGTAGACTATGAATCAAATAAATAAACAACATGTGTCAAAAACCTAATTCATTATATTTCTCACCAAATCAGGTTCTCTCTCAACTTTCCTATTTCATATTCCACCATGATTATTCCGTAATAAATAATAATTAGAGTGCTTTAGCTATGTCAGGCACTGAATTAAGTGCTTTAGCAAACATAATAATCCAGTGAGGTAGGTATATTATTTCCCTTTTCCAGCAGAGGAACTGAGGCTCAAATCAAAGACATTCTCCAGGGTCATCTCATCTAGTGCAGTGGAGAAGCTGCAGGATTCCCAAGTCAGGTGATTCTTAACCACTATAATATACAACAGTATGTTGCCTTCCAGGTTCTAGGCTCAAACCTCAGGTTCAACTTAGACTTGTCCTTTTCCTTCCATATCCAAATAGTATTTTTTTCCCTTCACAATGGCTCTTGCTCTTTCTCATGGGCTGACTGGGAATCTGGGACCTCCGTTTAAACAGATTTCTACCATGCAGCAGCTATATAATAGCGGGCAACTTGCTTTACCTCTTGTGGCCTCTCTTTCCATATCTGTGTAATGAGGTGGCTTTCTAAGGTCCCTTCCAACGTTACATTTTCATTCCAATTCAGATTTTTTAAAATATTTTGTTCAACAGACTTCCTTCTCATCTCTTCCCTTCTGCAGCTGAGAATCCATGGTCCATCACTGCTTTTATCGTCAACACTTCTGCCCCAGTCTCCCACCCCCTCCAGTTACTGTCCCATTCACCTCGATTTAGCAGCAAAAAGTTTCTTGAAAGAGTTGTTTATAACTGTTGTACCCATTTTCTTACATCTAATTCCCTTTCTTTTAAAAATTATGTTTTCCTATAATTTATCTTCCATTCTTTGTTTCCGTTTATTTTTTTTTTTGAGAGAGATGGAGAGAAGGAAAGACTTTATTTCAAAATTGTACATTGCTGCTGAGTCTCTGACTACAATCTTTGTTTCCATTTTAATGTATTTACTTTACATATTCCTTTACATGTATGGATATTCACCAGGTCAGCAGTGAAATGACCACACAAGTGCCTACCATAAAGCTTAAAACAGAACATCATGTGTATTTCCAAAGTTCCTTGTGTGATGCCCTCTCCGTGGTGTTCTTCCCCTACTTTTCAATAGAGGGTGACCATTATTTGGAATTTTGTGTATATCATTTGCTTTACATTATAGTTTTGCTATGCACATGCAACCCCAACAACATATTGTTAGGTTTTGTCCATCTTTGAACATTAGATTCTCCTGCAACTTACTGTTTTATTCAATGTGTGTCTTTCGGATTCTTTTTTTAATGCTATATTCTCCTATCAATGAATGTTTAGGTTGTTTTTCATTTTTGTTATCACATACAGTACTACTACAAAAATTATCGTACTTCTTTCCTAGTTATCATGTCCAAGAGTTTCTCCTGGGTATGTATCTAAAAATGGACTTGTTGGGTTGTGGGATATGTACACCTTTAACTCAACTAGATGGTGCCAAATTATTTTTCCAAAGGGGCTGAACTAATTTACACATTCTTACCAACACTTGATACTGTCAGGCTTAAAAAGTTTTGCCAATATGGTGAGTATAAAATGATATCTCACTGTGGTTTTAATTTACATTTCCCTGATTTTGACTGGGTTGTACATCTCTTCATATATTTATTGGCCTTTCATATTTCCTCTTCTATAAAATGAGTGTTCATATCTTCCCCAGTTTTTCTACTGGGTTATTCATCTTTCTAGTTTTGAATTATAGTAATTTTTAAAACTAAATTCTAGATACTATTCCTTTGTTAGTTCTATTTATTAAGAATGTCTTCATCTAGTTTGTACCTGGTTTTTTAATTCCTTTTCCATGGTGTCCCTTGATGAACAGAAATTTCAAAAACTTAACATAGTCAAATTAATCAGTCTTATTCATTATGGTTTGTGCTCTTTGAACCACATTTAAGAAATCCAGGAGGGGAGGATATAGCTCAGTGGTAGAGGGCATGTTTAGCGTGCACGAGGTCCCAGGTTCAAGCCCCAGTACCTCCATTAAAATAAACAAACCTAATTACCTTCCCCTCCAGAAAAACAAAATAAAAATAAACACATAAATAAATTTGAAAAGTCAAAAGCTAAATAGTTTTGATTAAAAAAAAATAAAAATAAATCCTTTACTGTCCCAAAACATAAAATATTTTCTTCTGTTCTTTTCTAGACATTTTAAATGTTTTAGTTTTAACATTTAAGTCTTTAATTCATTTGAGCTAATTCTATGTATAAGATGAGGTATAGATCCACATTCATTTCTTTTCCTATGGAAAACCAGTTTCCCTAGAATTGTTTATTGAATGGTTCATTCTTTTCCCACTGACGTGCAGTGCTGGTTCTGACATAAATCAGGTTTCCTTATGCACGTGTATTCTGTATTCTTTCCACTTTCATCACTCCATTTGTTTATTTCTGTACTGGAACCAAATGATCTTAATTACTATGATTTTACAGTTAATCTTAATATTTTGTATGGCAAGTCCTTCAACCTTGTTCTTTTTCAGCAGTGTCTTAACTATTCTGGCCTTTTGCACTTCCATTAAAATTTTACAAAAAGCTGAATGTCATTCTAATTCTCTCTTGAACCTTCCCCAGTTTTGCCTTCTTCCAATCATTTTGCTGAATCTGCTGTTACCAAGGTCTCCAGAGCCCTTCCCATTGTCAAATACACTGGTCAATTCTTAGTCTTCAACTTACTTGACCTCTTTGCAGCATTAAACATAACCATTTATTCTTTTCTTTATGAAATACTTTCTTCACGAAATACTTTCTTCACTGACCTTTCACAATACTACACTCCTGGTTTTTCACCCACTTCACTTGCTGCTTCTCTTAGTCCCCTTTCCTGGATCCTTCTCCTCTTCCCAACTTCCAGAAGTTGGAAATCTAAACACACTACTCCCAACCCAGGGCTCAATCCTTAAATCTTCTAAATTTTCTATCTCTACTCACTCTATAGAGTTCTCTCTCTGTTCCCACAAATTTAAAAAAGCAACTTTTAAATGTATGTCTCTAGCCCAAATCTCTCCTCTCAACACCAGATTCATGCATATAAACGCCTACTTGACATCTCCAGTTAAATGTCTTCTAGGTACCAAACATCTAATAGGTTTCTCAAACTTAATATCCAAAACTGAAATTTTAATTACTCCTCTAATTCCGCTCCTTCCCTAATGCTTTCTCATGAGTAAATAGCCTTAGTGTACTCATCTGTAAAATGGGGATTAAATAACAATACCTGCTTCATAAACATATCACAAGGATGAAATAAGATGTATGCTAAGTGTTTAAGACAATGCCTGGTACAGAGTAAGCCACCCAATAAATATTATTCATCCACTTATTCAACAAATACTCACTGAATACTATTTATTGAATGATGTTTAAAGTATTGGAGATAGGAAATAGACAGTCACTGCTCTCATGGAATTGCCTAGCACACCAGATAGTGATAAAAGCCATGGGGGAAAATAAGGTCAGGGAGGAGGACAGGAAGTGCTAAGGGAATGGGGACAATTTTAATCAGGACAGTCAGGAAAGAAAGCCTCACTGAGAAAGTGACATTTGAACATGGATTTGCAAGAACAAAGACCAGGAGCCATGTGGATATCTGGGGAACAGTATTTCATAAATGAACTGAGCAAGTGCACAAGTCCTGAAATAGAAGGGGACTTGGCACATCTGAGGGTGATCAGGGAAGCTGATGATAAGCCTGTCAAGGCACGGGCAATTTCATACTACTTGTGTATATGCTTTGGCAGGGTGCTGGACATTTAGTAAATATTTACTACCTTAACCTTAAATCCACAGACCTCTTGTCTCATACCTCGTGAACAATTCTGCTCCTGAGCCAAGATTTCATCTCGTTCTTCCAAAATCTGCATCAAGGCAGCTTGAAGTTTAGGTGGTAGAATTTCATCCTCATCAGATACCTGAAGAGAAGAAATTGAAACTTTCATGAGCTTTGAGACAGAAAGTCCCAAATATGCACTAGTTAAGTCCCCAAAATTCCACAAGTGGCTTTGCATAAATTCTGAGTCAATCTGAAGCTTCCTTTCCCACATCAGGCAAAATCCATGATGTTTATGGTATATATATCTTAACTATATTTTAAAAAAATTAACAATTTTTTGCTTTTGTGAGCTTTGCTCACTAAAGATGGCCATGGTTTCCATCACTCAGACAGGTGGAGAGATGAGCTTAGGTGGCAGGAAAGCTGCATTTGAAGTAGGATGGATGGAGAGAGGGAAGTGGTGACAGAACCTAGTGACTAGCTGGCGAGGCGAAGGAAGTCCGTGCTGTCTGCACCCTTTCATGCCTAGATAACTGGGGTCAAGGTGGTACTGGCAAGAGCACAGGAGTCCACGAAGGCCAGGCTGGAGCTTCTGCTATGTGCAGTTCACCAAATGTAAAGGATTTAATATTGTATTCAATAAACTAAACAATGTTAAAATTTTCTGGCACTTGTCCACAAAACACAGAATAAGTGACAGCTTCTTTTCTGCCCCTACCGTATCTTGTATAAATTTCTATTATACCACTTCTAAGATATATACCATGGATATATTTAAGATATATACCACTTATGGATATATCTGCTCCCCATCCCTGTTAAACTATAAGGCCTTTGGGCTCAAACTGTCTTACTCACCTTAAGTTTCTGACTGACTAACAGAATATCTAGAAATAATTGGTGCTGAACGCTTGTTAAATATAATTAAGTTAGAGGCTTATACATCAACCCATCTAGACTTGAAGGGAGGGTTACCTGTTTTGAGAATGATGTTCAGTCTGTTTCCTCCTTCCTTCTTTGGGATAGACAGGTATACACTCAAGCCAAAAATTTCAGGTCCATCTTGTATGATTGGCCATAGTGTCAAGTAAAGTATGTGTAGGGACTAAAAGTCTCGCCTGAGTCATCTTCTCTAAGTACTTTCACATATTTTCTGGCCAATTATCCCTAAACATTATGTAACCACCTCTTTTGTCACTTACCTCCTGTAAAAACTTGTCTGCACAGAGATCGACTATCAGCACCTATGGAATAAAGGAGCCAGGCAAGTTAAACCAGAGATATTCACAGAGAAACACATTAGGCACTGCTAGATCAGAAACAGTGTTTTGATTCTTTCATGGATTAGTTTTAAACAAAATTGAAGTTTTTTTGGTTTATTTCTTTTTTAAAAAATTGAAGTATATTAATTTCAGTTATATAACATAGTGATTCAACATTTTTATATGTTAACTTAAAGTTTCAGCCCATTTAAAAGTTAACTCATCAATGTGAGTAAGAAAAATAATTGCAAGTGAAAAAAAAAATGATGGCGGGCACACCTAGATTAAAAGAGACTAAAAAACATACCAACCAAATTCAATGCATGGACTTTATCTGGGACCTAATTAAAACTATTAAGAACTTATGAAATAATTAGAGATCTGCATACTGACTTTTGCTGATATTAAGGAGTTGTTTAGGTGTGATAATGGTATTGCAATTATATTAAAAATGCCCTTATATTATAGGGATTCATATTACAATATTTAGACATGAAATTATGTCAGGATATGCTTCAAAATACTATGAGAGAGAGGTAAAAGTGAAGATTGGCCTGCTCAAACTTTAGAAGTATTGAAGTAGGATGATTGGATTTATTTTACTCTTTTGTTTATTTTTACATGTTTAGGAATTTTTATAATATTAAGTAAAAAAAAAAGGTTACTACAAAAATAAGTTGTTTCTGTACACCAACAATGAAGTGTCTAAAAAAAAATTAAGAAAACAATCCCACTTTCAAATGCATCAAAAAGAATAAAATACCTAGGAATAAATTTAAATAAGTAGGTAAAAGATATCCATCCTGAAAAACTATGACACTAATGAAAGAAACTGAACAATATACAAATAAATGGAAATATATTCCATGTTCATGGATTAGAAGAATTAATATTGTTTAAATGTCTAAACTACCCAAAGCAATCTATAGATTCAATACAATCCCTATCAAAATTCCAACGGCATTTTTCACAGAAATAGAACAATCCTAAAATTTCTATGGAACCACAAAAGAGCCCAAACACCCACATAAATCTTGAGAAAGAAGTACAAAGCTGGAGGCCAACACATTTCATGATTTCATACTATGTTACAAAGCTATGGTGATCAAAAGAGTATGGTACTGGCATAAAAAACAGACACACAGATCAATGGACCAGAACAGAGAGTCCAGAAACAAACCCACACATAGTCAATTTTTGACAAAGGAGCCAAAAATATACAATGGGGAAAGGACAGTCTCTTCAATAAATGGTGCTAAGAAAATTGGACAGCCAAATGAAAATGCCAAAAATGAAACTGGATCCCTATCTTACACCATATACAAAAATCAACTGAAAATGGATTAACAGTTTAAGAACTGAAATCATAAAACTCCCAGAAGAAAACATAGGAGGTGGCATCTTTACTTTAGTCTTGGTAATGATTTTATACAGGAAACCTACAGAATGGGAGAAAATATTTGTAATTCATATATTGGATAAGGGGTTGATACACCAAATATATAAAGAACTCATGCAACTCAAAAGCAAAACAAACAAACAATCTGATTAAAAAATAAGCAGAGGAACTGAATAGACATTTCTCCATAGAAGACTTACAACTGGCCAACAGGCACATGAAAAGGTGCTCAGCATCAAGGAAATACAAATCAAAATCATAATAAGATATCACCTGTTAGAACAGCTATTATCAAAAGACAAGAGATAAAAAATACTGGCAAGAATGTAGAGAAGAGGGAACTATTGTGCACTGTTGATGAGCATGTAAATTGGGTTCAGCCACTATGGAAAACAGTAAAGAGGTTCCTCAAAAAATTAAAAATACAACTAGCATATGATTCAGCAATCCCACTTCTGGGCATATATCCACGGGAAACAAAATCACTATCTTAAAGTGACATCTGCACACCTATGTTCAATGCAGCATTATTAACAACAGCCATGATATGGAAACAACCTAAGTGCCCATCAATGGATGAACAGGTAAAGATGTGGTGTGTGTGTGTGTGTGTGTATATATATATATATCTGTAAAGTTAATATAAAGAAAAATTTAAGCAGCACACACACACACACACACACACACACAAATACTAACCAAACACTGATAATTCTGACCCTCATTACAATTAAGAACATTTGTGTATTAAAAAAAAAAACATTTTGGAGAATGGAAAAGCAAGCCACAAAAGGGCTTGGCATCCAGACTATAAAAATGTTTCTTACAAATCAATAAAGGTAAACAATTCAATAGAAGGACAGACAATACATTTTATAAAAGATGATAACCAAATGGCCAGTGAACATAAAGAAAGATGCTCACCCTCAACCATAATCAAGGAATGCCAATTAAACCACAATGAGAAACAAATACACATTTACCTGACAGGCTAAATCACACGAACTGATGGTGACAAGTGCTGACGAGAATGTGGAGCAACAGGAACTCTCATATGCTTAACTTAGCACCACTACTTTGGAAAAGCTTGACTTTACTTACTGAAGTTGAAGATACATTTAGCTTATGACCCAGCTATTCCATTTCCAAGTGTATACCCATAAAACTGCATGAACATATGTACCAAGGGTCATGTATAACAATATTTATAGCAGCATTATTCATAATAACCCCAAACTGGAAACCACTCAAATGTCCATCAACTGTAGAATGAGTAAGAAAACTATACACAATTAGAATGATCAAACTACTGTTAAACTCATCAATATGGATGAATCTTATAGATTTAATGCTGCTCAAAAGAAGCCAAAAAAAAAAAAGACAAAAATATATAAGTACTGTATGAGTCTATATCAATCTTAAAACCAGACAAAACTGAACTACATTATTTAGGGATACATGCCTAGGACGTAAAACTATAAAGAAAAATAAGAAAGTGAGCACCATAAAAGTCAAGATAGTGGTTTCCTTTTGTAGGGGGTGGGGAAGGGAACAGTGATTAGAAGAAGGCATGCAGAGGACTTCTGTTTCCACTGTTGTATTCCATTCTATTCCAATGTTGGTTACATAAGCATGCATTTTGTGACAATTCACTGAGCTGCAGTTTGTTTTTGGCACTTACCTATATGTATGTTATATTTGAAAAAATTTTAAATTAACCCAGAGTAATTTTTGTGTGTGATTTTAAAAAAGACCTACCCTTTAGAATAACACAAGAATTAGCCCATGGTTCAATACTGTGAGATACCACTTTGGATTCAAATGAAGTACAGAATTTTTCTCATACAAAAATATGATAGCATAATATATTAATAATAATAATTAAATATTATTGTTAATTACTGACATATCCATCATTCTTACAGATCACTTGTTTTCATTTCTCAGTGCTCCAATCTTTCCCACAGGTACTGGTTTCCCCTATCTCACCTCTTCAATGGGTAGGTCCCAGAGCTGCGGTAAGGAGCAAGACAGGATTCCAATAAGGAACGGAGTAGGTGAGCACACAATGTCGATCATAGATGCTGGCAGGACTGGGATGTAGGTATGCTGCCAGGTGAATGGATACAGTGTGGCAACCACAGCATGGCCACATTTTGACAGGGTGCTAGCCAGAGGAGAAAGCAAATGGTGTCACATACAGAAAACACGTGGAGGGCATTTCAGACACTATGTTACAGAATTACAGATTGATGCCAGTTACTGATCACAGATGAACAATTCTGTGATTACTCATTCACTTTTAACATTTAAATTTTTAACTTAATGTACTGAAAATCTTTCATCTCAATCCAGCTCTTTCTCACAATTTATATCACTAAAAACTAGTGTGTACTTAGAAAAGAAATACAAATTTTTAGCAACAGTTTAACAAAGTGCATTTTGAAAGGTAAATTAACAACCTCCAAAAGTCACTGTTGTAGCTTATTGTAAATAGCTTTTGGATTATCGATGTCACTAGAGCATTAGATAATTGAGATCCTACAGTTTTTTAATATGCCCCAATTTTAAAATAGTAAGAACAAGTATAATACCAGTGCGAAGTGACGTTATTTTACTTATTTCTCACCTTAGGCTATTGGCAACAAAGATGACCCTCCGCTCCAAAAGGAGAGAGGCACAGACCCGGATGAGATGGCACACGCTCAGGCACTTAAAGAGACAATCAAAATCAACATGTTCCAATCGTGAATCCAGTGGTCGGCAGAGTTCAATGGACTGAAAAGCAAGAATTTCAATCAGGGGAGCTGAGATGGGAAAACAATCCCTAATTACAACACTAATGGATCCTGTCATTCTTTTAAAGGTTAAATTTAAGAGACAGTGTCTGTTACAAAGAGTTTGTGAAGCTGCCTATACTAATTCCAAAACCATGAATACCTTATCTTTGTGCTATAAATTTCTGGTAAAGCCTTTTATCCCACTTGACAATAGTGTGTATAATCTTCATTTATCATACTGAAATTGTCATTACAAAGGGGCTCAGTCTAGGAATAGTAGCAAACCTTTAGTTCCTGGTCTAGGATCAAGTATCTCACAGATCAACTGGTTATTTCTCCTGTGCTTTGTACAACCAAAACGTATTCTGTGTAGTTTATGAAAAAGGGAAAACTATACCCTGAGGCTTCTATCAGGTAAGGCTTATTTGTGTTAAGGCTTGTTTTTTGGCGGCTATCAAACCTCTGGAAAATGAACTAACTTACCTCATCTCCAGCCCCAGGGAGGTAGCTTTTCACTGTGATGGTGCGTCCAGGAGCTGGAAAAGGAGCTTCCATGACACTTCGCATGAACGGGTAAACCAAGGCTGGAGACATTTCTCTTCTCTTCTCTACTTCATCCAGAATCTACATTTACAACATACGTTATTTTATTAGGCTCTCAGTTCAAAAATCATAAAAGAATCCTATTAAAGGAACTGCCAAGCTGGGTGCACAAACTTGAAAATAATACAAATAGATTTTAAGACAGATAAGCTTCTGCAACCAACAAAAGTCCATTAAAGGCATCATTTCTCTTGGAGGTATCTTTAAATCTCCAAGGAAAGTTACTAAAATAAATCAACTTAATTTTACAAGAGGCACCCCCTTTCATCGCATTAAGGTAGGGGCAGAAAAGGTGACACAATGACATTCTGCAGTTGGGGTCTGGGCACGAAATGAGACAGGGTGAACCTTGAGGAGGCGATGTTCTCCTTTAATCTGGGAGGTTAAGCAAACCAAAGTGATGATGACAGGGCAACATCAGCTGGATTAGAGATCTGAACTTAAGCCTACACCACTTAACATGCCGAGTGAAGTCATCGGAAACGAGAACTCACTCAGGGCTCTGAGAGAACACCACTTCTCACAGGGCCCATTCTCCACTCACCTTTGAAAAAAGGTTGAAGCAGCCTAGGCGACTAACCATGCAGTATACCTCAGGGAGTCGCTTTCCTTTGCCTTCTGGCTAAAAGACAAAACAACAACAAATCAAAAAGTAAGCAGCACAAGTCTTTCCTAATTTGGACTATTAACTCTCTTAATACTCCCTAGTATAGAGTAGGAACCAAGGCTCTTGTCCTTAATGAACACTGAAAGATGGGAAAATGCTAAAAAATGATAGCATGATTTATTCCGGTTTAGTGAAGGCATCTAAGCAAGAAGAGAGTAACTCAGAGCTCCCTCTACTGGCTCACTGTGCTCCATTCCTCAGATGTACCCAGACTGATATTCAGCCACAACGTCAGTGTTTCCTCATCTATTACAGACAAACAAATAAACAATAAATCCATACGCTTTCTATTCTGGAACACTCTGTGGCTAACCCCCACTTTGCTCTTACTGTTTAAAGCTAACATAGCTTCTTTAATACACAGATCATTGAGTAGCCCCCAAACTCATCTAGAGATCGCGTTTCTGAAGTTCCTACTCTGACTTTATTGCTCCTGGACCAACCCTGCCTGGAGCACAAGTCTGGGACTTACCAAGAGCTTCTTACAGTAACCAAACCACCGGCTCCCATCTTCTCCAGTTAAGACAAAGGAGAACGTTTCACTGAAAAAATAGTCAATAGTTTGAGATCCAAGCAACTGCTTCTGACATTCCTCATGCAACAAACAATTTAAACACTAGAGTCCAACAGCAGTCATTCTGCGATGTAAGAGGAGGCACTAACATGACATTTATTCCAAATCACAGTCCTCCTGAGGGAGAATGGCCAGGCTCTGAGAATATCTTGCTTTGCACTGGAGTGAGAGAATAGCTATAGAATGAGCTGCTGATGCCACCGCCTCCTTTCACTGTCTTATTTATCCAGTTTAGCTACTCATCAAGCCTATTTTGCTTTTGTTGAATGTCCACTTTGGCCAAATGTACAGGTAAGCTATAAAGGATTCTGATCAGCTATTCTTCCCTTCCAAATTCTTCTAGCTGGTTCTGAGTGGTCATATGGAAATGACAGGCAAAGGATTACATTCTTAATACATAAAATTAATAGGCAAATTATCACCTCCTCATTAGAAACACAGGCAAAAGATATGCACTGATAATTTACAAAAAGAAGACATAAAGATGCTCAAAAAATAAATTCATTAAAAATCAAAGAAACTCAAATTCGAACAATAAATACAGATGTCTATATATGGCCAAGAATAAAGACTGGAAGGGAATTTGCTAAAACATTTACAGAGATTATCTCTGAGTAACCAGAATGTCAGTGAATTCTAATTTTTGCTTTTTACTTATTCCTCTGAATTTTCCAAATACTCTAGAATAAACACACATAACTCTTTGCGGGGGAAAAGCCAATCATGGAGCAGCCAGGCCAATATGACAGAAGCTGCCCGTGCAGTTAGCAGTGCAACTGGCAGCACAAAAACATCAGGATTGATGGCTCAGAGATGAGAGTGGCGATCAGGCTAAACTGGTTATGAGAGACAGCAGCTTAGTCTGGACACAACGAAAGGTGGAAGGACCCAGCTACTTAGGCAACAACTGAGTCTGTCTTCCTGCAAGGTCACTGGCATGTGATATGGTTCACATAATCATGCGTTTCAGCCTAAATTACAGTTCTGGGCAAAAGTTATCTATTTAGAAGCAGGATTCAGAGATGATGATGATTTATTAATTAAGAATGGTAGTTTCCTCTAGGTACTGGGAAGAAATTCTTTATACTACCCTTCTCCATATACTCACACCTTTCAAACGGGAGCCCCTACTTTGTACAAGTTTGACAGGGGAACATATAATCTGGGTTATGGCTTCTTCTCTCAACTCGAAGGAGAAACAAGATGCCATGTTTTATCTCGGTTTCTAAGTCCCTGAGGCCAAGTCTTTTTTCCTTTTCTGGCCACTTGGTGGCATTTCTGATTGCATGTAAAGTGGAACTGTTTTTCTGCAGAATTGGCAGATTGAAGAGACTTAGGCTTGTTTTCTCTTTGACATTGTGTTTTTCTTTTTTGAGCCCCACATAGGAAATATTCTAATTCTGTTTATTCCTTCCCTCCCACTGCATCCTTGATCTGCCACAAAGTCCACATAGCTCCACTGCTGGCTCTACCCATTTCTCAAATGTTCTGATTCTACTTTTGCAGTCCCAACAAACAGAAATCAGATAAAGTAGCCTATTTACCTCTTGAGTTCTGAGGTTGGCATCCAGTCCTTTGAATCAGGAAAACAAAATTTTGGAATAACTTTGAGCCTCTCTTCAGTGTCTCTGGATTGTTTAAAGCCATGATCACCCTGAAAAAAAATTACACTATAAGTGACTAATATTCTGTTTAAGTTGAGAATGGAAATAAAAAACTCAGCTTGCTCTCAGGAAAAGAGGTCTCTGAGTAGTCATCTCACAGTGGTTTTGTGCTGTTTAACAAAACAGGAAGGCCAAGACTGGTCATCACTGAAGATGCACTGAGAACAGAGTTTCTAAGAATAAAGAATTCTATTTTCACATAGAAAGGATGCTTACAGAGATCCTATAATCTGATGTAAGAGAAATGGTTGAAAATAGTTTCTCATCTAGAGGTGGAATCTTAATTCATGATTCACATACTAGTAAGAATATTTCTATGAATCATGGGACTTATAAAAATCTATTGTATAATATACTGAAAACAAAAACCTAGTCAGCTCAAGACACTTCCTGATCAATAATCAAAGATGTTTTGAAAAAGCAGATGAATGTTATTTAGAAAAGATACTATTTTTAGAATCAACTCCATATATAATCATTTCCTTTAGCAAACAATCTTTGTTACCTAATTATGGGTTTGCAACTTCCTACAAAATTTTAGCATGGAAGGTCCTTTTGTTCAAGTCTGGTATTATACTTTAAAGGATAATCTAAATTTAGTTAAACCAAAAGACATTTAAAAATTAGCATAAAAACAAGCAGGTAAGTCTAATTACTATATTGCCTTCATGTAACTAATACAAATGATCTATCCTTTAATTTCTAAAACAAAACATGCAGCCATTCTGGGTCACTTGGATATTAAGCTCTTAAGAAATGGAAAAGCAGTCTAACAAAATTTTAGTTGTACCATATTCTATTATTTTTATATTGTTAAATGATTCACAATCATCTTTATCTTCATTCAAGGTTTTCCACACAGAATCAGGAGTGGCTCAGGTAGCTCTTCCCTCCCAGACTTATGGGTGCCTAACCAATGATGCCAAGTAACTTGCTTATTGCTTATAACTTGCTACAACTCAGTGGGATAGACACTATTACGATTACCTCCATTTCACCAATGAAGAAGCTGAGGCACAGAGCAGTAAAGTAACTGCTCAAAGTCACAGAGCTAATTAGTGGCAAATGCAGATAGTTGGCTCCGAGTCCATGCTCTAAACTGCTGCCGTATTCTGCCATATTTATTATTCCTCTCACTAAGGATGATGAAATTGAGGTTTTGTAACTTGCTAAAGGTCACTCAGTAAACACCAGAGTAAAAAAGAAAAACCCAGCCTGAATAATGAGCTTTATTCCCCGTTGGCTGCAGCTCATGTCTGACATGAGATGTCATCAGAGTCACTTACCATTTCCTATAAGAAGTACAGTATTAGTAAAAGCTGACTAACAATAAACACACACTGAGAGAATAAATACACAGAGACGATAGGAACATTCCTGAATGCCTCATGGCCTCCTTGCACCCACCTTGCCAGGGAACTGCTGTATGACCTGGGGAGTGTAGCTGATTTCTGATGGTTTCTTCTGTAGAGACACCACCACAAAAAGTTCGAACAGCTGCTGCTCCTGTAATTCAATCAGATCCCGCTCCAAGGTCTGGTAGTGAGGATTCCTCCTGGACGACTGCTGCAGTTGTGCTATGCGCTTGTGGCGATCTGCAATGAGATCATGGAACACTGTTTTTCTCCGTAGCCTTATCTTCCCTCTAGCACCCAGAGGTCATGACCCATGCAGGAGGAATCTTCACTCAGTTGATGCTAATGAATGTTGACTAAAGAAACACCTACCACGCAGACGTACTTGTTAGGGCTATGACATACCTGGGGGACAAGTGCAGATTCTCCCATGCACCTGGGGGTCCTGTAGTGTGACTGATAACTCTGTGTCCTAACTGATACCTGTGTATGTCCCAACACATATCTATCTTTCATGGCCTGACACCAGGACACGTGGAAAATGTCAGGAAATAGCACTGGCCTGACACCAGATGTCATTGTTGGGACCATGAAATTATAGGTGGGAAGGAAAGATTTGATAAAAGGACTGAGTCCTATAAAAGGTTAAGTACATAAAAGGATACGTTTGATAAAATTAAAACAAAAACTATCCTCACATTAAAGAAACTGTTCTTTTCCCTTCTCTCCTTGGCATGTATTACTAATAATGGACATATGCTTATATCAATAAATGGTGCTAAATGTAAGAGCAAAAAAATGAAGTATAAGAAGACACCATTAGCAGACTAGCTTTCAAAAGAAAGAAATTATGGAAGCAAAATACTTCAATAGTATGAGCAATACCACTCAAAAGCAGTGGCATTTATCCTTTATTCTCACTTATCTCTAAATTCTGAACAATTTGTGGTAGTCTCCACTAGAGGATATGCAGTCTTTGCAGAAGAAATAGTCTAAACATCCCAGAAATTTGCTTATGTGCCATTCTGAGCCAACGAATGGAAGACTCATCCTCTAATTGTTTGCTTTTCTTTTTAGATATGATGCATTCTGCCCCCAAAGAATTTACCATGTGGATCAAAATATTAAGAACACTTAAAAATAATTTTGGAGCATTTTCCCAAAATTATCCAGTACTTTCAGTGCTCCAGGCAAAGCTTTATTTACTCCAAAGGGCTCAGTTCAAGTCAAGAAAATTGTAGGGCCTGTTTCCCAATAGCAGCAGCACTAAATTAGTCATCTTTATAATCCAAGCTGAATCTGATGATGACTTCAGTTTCACCTTCAGTCAGGCTACTGAATTACACCTGAGGCAGTTCAGGCTAGTGGTAGGAGCACATGATTATTAATCATAAGATCAGAGTATCTATCAGCCCTGGAACTGTCCTGTCATTAGTGTTGGTAATTCACATCTCCTACTTTTTCTATGCCTCACTGTCAGTTAGTTAAACTAAACACTTTGTTGTAAAAATCCATTAGATGAAGGATATAGAGCACTAGGAAGTGCTTGAACAAATACAGCCAGAAATGCATGACCTCTAACAGAAGGTAAATGACACAATAATTTAGAATATAAATGCCTATGAATAAGAAACAGATCAGTGTTTCCTGTCTCAAGGTCAGAGATATCTAAGTTACTTAAATAGTTACACTTGAGTGACTATGAAAAATCAGATATTTAATGCTAAGTATTTGTCTCCAAGGATGATTCACATACCCTGTGTTGGCTGCTGGGAAACTACTGCACAGATGTCTGAACACGCAGCTCTGCCGCGCCCCTAAGAACATTCCAACCTAAGAACCATACAGGTTTGTCTCATTCCATGTGAGATTTTTAATGCTGTCAAACACCTGACAGTGTAGTGTTTCGTTTCCCAACTCGCCACAGGTTCTTATAATGAAGAAATCACCTACAAAGTAAAACTTCTTGTAGAAAAAACATGCTTAATCACAAAGGCAGGCGCCACTCCACCTATAACCGGGATGATCATGAGAAAGGGAGCAGCCCCACTGACTCACTCACTCTTTGGCAGATACTCGGCATCACTTTCATACCCACTGGTTTCACCTGAAAAGAAAGAAAAGTTTCCATTCATATAGTCCAACAACTGTAGGACGCACATGAGCACGAGGACAATGTCAAAGCTCCACAGACTTGGGGACTTGGAATAAGGATAATAAGGATGCGAGCCTTTCTCCAAACCACTCAGTCATATCATGTAGGCCAGTTACAAAAAAGAATAAAAGGCTCAGAGAAGAAACTACTCCATTTCATCTTCTTCTCACACCCACCTCCCTCCTCAGTTCCCCTCTCATCCTTAATTCTAGAAATTAACAGCAGTTCAGATTAGTTTTTAGAAGTCTAGGTCAGAGTGGATTCTATTTCGACATTCATATCCTTGTCTTTATATTCCCAAATAAGGTACTGAAGGTAGAACACTAACCTGGGTAAACAAAAATCTCAACACGGAACAAACTATGAATTTAGATTAACAGGAAAATACGGGGCTAAGAGAGATTACCAAATAAGTTTATGAAGTAACATTCTACCTCTTTTATGATGCCTCTAAAACATCTAAGGCCAAACTGAACTGAACTTTACTCCAAATTCTTATAGGACTCAGATGGCTTTGAACTTCCTTATTTTCCACAATCAGATTTTAAGGATCTTGAGGATAAGGGGCTTTGATTTTACAAGGGAGTGCTTTGTACAAGAGTAGGCACACTGTCAATTTACAAAAACACCCAAAACCAATATGTGAAACAAAACTCTGTGAACAAGCGAACAAAAAATTTCTAGATTAAGCCTGAAAAGTTAAAGCAAAATTTTAAAATGTTAAAAAAAGGAAACATTTTAAATGTATCAGGAAAAACAAGGACTAGAAGTCATGAATGAAAAATGTAAGTAAGCTTGATTACATAAAAATGTAAAATTTCTAATCTAATAAAAACAAGGTCCTACTGTAGAGCATAGGGAACTATATTCAATAGCTTGTAAGAACCTATAATGAAAAATCATATAAAAAAATATATAACTGAATCACTATGCTGTACACCAGAAACTAACAACACTGTATATCAACTATACTTCAAGAAAAAAAGAAAAAAAAGAAAAATTGTCTAGTCTAATTAAAAAACCATTAGTAAATTCAAAAGGTGAACAATAAACTGGGAAATATTTGTAATGCACATTGCACACAGAAGGCTAAGTTTCTTAATATTCAAATAGCTGTTAAAATGAGTAAGAAAAAATACAGCATAACAAAAAATGAATAAAAGTGTATGAATAGGTACACCAGAATTCACACATTGTAACTGACCACAATTTTTAAAAAAGGTGTATGAATAGGCAATTTATAGAAAAAAGTTTATAACTATTGACAAACATGATAATTGTCCAAATTCATAATTGAAGAAATATAAATTAAAACAATAAGATAGTTTTCAATCATGATACTGGCAAAAAATAAAAAGCTTTATTAAAACACAGTATTCATGAAGATTATGAGGGAAAAAGTCATTTTCAAATGCTGGTCACAGAAACATAAGCTGTTACAATCTGTTTGAGGGACAATTTGGCAGCTGCTATAAAAATTTTAAGTATATGTTCTCTGATTAAGTCCACTGCTAGGAACTTATTCTACAGATGTATTCTTACCAATAAGAATATAACATAAGCCAAAAAATGTGTATTACAGCATTGTTTAAAGAGCAAAAAACCATATATATACATATCTATATTTATATCTATCCATATGTTAAATTTAAATATCCGCAGGTTAAATAAAATGTTAGAAACAACCAAAATGTTTACCAGCTAAACAACATCCTTTTAGATCTATACTAAGAAATACAGTATAGCTATGTGGATCTAATATATGTTGATACTGAAAGGCTCCAAAATATATCAATTGTACTTCTTTCGAAAAACAGGACATACAAAGTCTAAATAGTATAAAACTACTTGGGGAGAAAAAAAAATTTGCCTGTGCATAAAATTTTCTGGGAGTAGTAGAAAGAGGTTTGGGAAATTCTGGCTTTCCATTTTACCTTATTCTACATTATTATAATTTCTTGCTGTGCTCATTTTAATTGTGTAATAAGGAAGAAAAGAATATTTTAAAAAATACTGCCTCTTCATAAGATAGATGGGAAACGTACACAAGAGATGTTACAGAAAAAGTAGCTACTTAATTACTGTGTATTATATTAACTTCAAACTAACCACATTGACAAAAATTTTACTGGGGCTATAAAATATTGTTCAGTATGAAAGACCAAACAATGTGAGCTCTTAAGTCCTACTCATAGCCTTACTGCAAGGCACCTCTCAAGAGCCTCTGAAGTGTCTGGAAAGAAAGAAAGAAAAGGGGAAGGGAGGAAAGGCAATTTAACTGGAAAAGATCTTATAAAAGATTATTTAAATGACTTTAACAGTCACATCTATGGGTTTTGATGATCTGTATTCCAAGACACTGAATGATGGTTAAGGAGTTTATAAGCCAAATAGGAGAATCTACCGAGAATTTGTAGGAATCAAAAAGTACTAAGTTGTCCCTCTTTTACATGTGACTTCAACACACAAAATTATAATGACAGGTTTTAAGGGCAATAAGTCATTCTGTGATACTTGATAACTGAAAGTTAAGAGATGTTTAGGTTGGAATAGATTCAGTAAAACCTAGCACATACTGACAGAGTAGGATAATACAATTATCTGGTTCTACAAGGCACTGCTGATATACAGACAAAAGCTTAAGGAGAAAACAAAAAATCTGAGAACTGTGACTATTAGAGCCAAGAGATCCTCAGGCATGAGAGAAATTCCTCTGGTCCACTGCAAGAGCTGGTCAGAGACTGGGTAAATGCATATTTTCTTTGAACCAAGCAAAAGAAAACAAACTTGTAGGGAAGGGTTACAATTTAGGAACTGCTTTTTGTGTGTGTGTGTTAGAAGCTGGCAATTACACTGTTGAATATTTTTCTTTCCAGTATTGATACAGTGAAAAAAGGGATTTGGCTCTTCAATAACTTTTCTTAGAGCCAAATTTACTAAAACGTTCCTAATCCATAAAGCATAAAGCATGCAAATAAAATAAGAGATTGGTAATAGCCTATCTAGAATACAATATCTGGAGAAGACAGTTATCAATAGACAGCTGTTAATCTGGGAAAATGATGTTTTCTAAGAATTTGTCCTGGCTCCAGTGTCTTGATATTTTATGTATTTTGCAATTTGTAATTTATATCCTTATGTATAAAATAATAATATCTGCTAATAGGGTTATTTAGAAAATTAATCACAACGTATCTGAAAGGATTCAGGATAATATCTGGAATCCGTTTTCATTCTGAATTACACAAATAAAAAGCATTTGACTACATTTTTATTGAATATATGAAAACACATAGAGAGGAGATAGTTAAACTGCTAAAAGTCAAGATTTAAAAGAAAAACTGAGAGTAACTGTTGTGATTCTGTCATTGCTCCTTGATTCAAATCTATGCTTCCTCCTCTGGCTCAGCTTCTTCCTCTGAAAAATTAGTCCCTACCTCCCAGGGTGGTCATATGCCATACACCAGATAAAGTACAGAAAGAAACTATTACTTCATTCAATAAATGGTAATTACTGTTATTAACAATAACCAGAAATATTTCTTCTGGGAGAGAAGACTGAAACGTTGTAATAATTTTAAATTTATGAAACCTCACATTTAAAATGGTGACAAGTTGATTTTAATCATCACATAGTGAGAAGAAAGGGTCTTGAATTATTGCATGGAGGAGTTTATTTTCACATAGTAATTGTTAGAATGTAGAGCTGATTTTCAATTTGGAAATTAAGAAATTCCTGTCTTTGGAAGTCTGCAAAAATATGAAACATTCTTCTCTGGTGTGATTTGGTTGTTATTTCTCACTTATGAATCTCAGACAAAAATTGCTAAATTCTACATATTTTCTGCCAGACAACCAAATTAAGGATCTTGCATGGGTTTTAAAGAAAATTCTAAAAATTCACTATGGATGTTGAAAGCTTCTTATTAAGACAATGTAAGTTTTATCTGGGCATCTGAAGGATAAAGCTACTGAACTTATTTGATGACTACAGGTTGAGTACCACATATCTTCAGTATGAATGTATCTATCTAATATTTCCATTTTTCCACTGAAAGAATCTATACTGATAAAAGACTATATAAATCAGAGTAGGACTCAAAATAAGGATGTAATCTGCCTTTGAAAATTAGTCTTAGTGGTTTATAATAATTTTTTAATTTATTTACTTATTCATCCAGTAGTTATTACTTGGTACAGAAATAGATAAAAGGGATTTGAGGTAGAATAAGAAACAGTCCCTTAGCCTAAAGTTTTATATTTAAATGGGATAGACAGGAAAGTAAACCAAAAATTATAATTCACATCAAACATTAAATTATATAATGCTTTGCCCCTCATATGCTAATAGCTATGGACAGTTGGAACAATTCTTACCTTTTGAGGGAGGTACATCTTTTCCAGTGTAAGGGTGTAACTTTACCCTCTTCTTCCCTCTCTTAGATTCAAATATATCATCTATTTTCAATACAAGCTGAAAAAAGACCAGACAAGTACAAGTTAAAACCAACACCAACAGGTTTTTCAACTTAATGATATTAATTTAAATTATTAGTGATTCTCATTCAGAAAAAGATCCATTTTATAAACAAAACCCTTCACATTTTTCAATTTTGAATCTAGAATTATCTTTAGTAAGATAATATGTTGTTCTAATACAAAATGCATTTAACGTCGGTCACAGAAGTGGGAAAGGATATTTCCTTTCCAGAGGAACTGAACAAAAGCTCTGAGAGAGACTGCTTGTCATACCATGCCACAACACGCAGGAAACCTGGCTACTGCGCTCCATAGATTGACCAAGCCTTACCAATGGACTCAAGTTTTCGCTTGCCCAGAGTAGGAAGTGGAATATTTATTCACTTGGAAGACAGGGTGAGGCTCAGTTATTTCTGCTCCAAGGAATTCTTTGCAAAGAGGATAATCATGCTTAGAAAGTTTTTGTCAAAGGAAAAACTTTGCTTCTGGGAATCCTAATATTACAATTTATCTTAGAAACATGTCATAAAAACAGGAGACTCTCAAATATGCCCAAGTACAAAAACCATGCTCCATTTAAACAGCATTACTCATATAAATTCTTTCTTTGCTCCTTGAAAGTGTGTATAAGATAGAGACAGAGACAGATATATATACAGATGGGCTTTAAAAGAGAGGAAAGAATTAAAGTTGATTAACATCCACTTTTAAAATGAGGTATTGATTAGTTTTTTCATGTATATTTTTCTTTTTACTTAAAATTCCAATAAAAAAATTCCAAACTTGGTGGGGAGGGTATAGTTCAGTTGAAGAGAGTGTGTTTAGCATGCATAAGGTCCTGGGTTCAATTCCTGGTACCTCCATTAAAAAACAAATAAGTAAATAAATAAATCTAATTCCTCCCCCCACCCAAATTTTTAAAAATTTCCAAGCTTTTTCTTAAATATCAATCCTGATTTAACATATTTAATACCCAGAATTGTAATTGTTAGGAAGATTATATGACAACCGACCAAGTTGCTTGAGAAAAATGCTTGTTTTCTCCTTTGCCCTTGTTTCTCCAGCAATCCTGGCAATCCATAGGCAGTGACTCAGTCCAGTGCAAGAAAAAATAACATGTGAGAAGCATGTGCTTCCAATATGCAGATTATTCCCATATTTTTGGATGTTTGTCCTTTTGAAGATTTTTATAGCTATAATTCAAGTAAAAAGTTACCAATATTCTTAAATATTAGCATTATAAAAAAATAAGAGAATAAAAGGGTATTGTTAGGGGCTACAGGAAAGATGTATGAGAATAAACATGTATGTTGAATACATAATGACCAAAAATAGTAGGATTAGTAACATGCATTTGAAAAGTATACTCAAATGTTATAAAGGAAGGGGAACTCTCTGTTCTAGAAATACGAGATAAAGTAATAAAACTTAAATTTTGGTTACGAGCTAGGAAGAGGAGCCTACAAAACCTTTAATTACAGCAAATATAGTAGAATATTCTTCCTAAGAAATGATGGAAACCATATTGCTGTCACATTTGACACAAACAATATGAAACCCTAGGAAATCTACTCCAGCAAACAATCCCACACAGACTTCCACAGCAGAGAAAGAAAGGAAGGGTGGGGAAGAGACATATGGACTAGATTAGTTATTTTCATACTATGAAACCAGTTTCCCTTCCAGGGATAGCTCTAGTCATCAAAGACGAAATCAACGAAAACTGCTCTCCTCATGGAATGTTGTTCCTGAAGATACTCCAAAATCAAAATTCGTATTGCAAACGGAACATCCTAAAAGGATTTAATCTGAGGAGTATCACAGGTAGAAATGCTAACAGTCTGCTTCTGCCTGACAATCAAGAACTCATCACCGTTTTTCTCTTCCCTGCTTCTCAAAAGAACCTTTGGGAAAATATTAGAACAAAAAAAGCTGGATCATCTCACCTATGATGAGAACAAGAACAAGCTTTACATACGCAAGGGACCCACAGTCCGTAAAGCACCAAGGCATGAAATCAAAAGCACTGCAGATCTCCTCAGGTCTCATTAAACTCCATGATCCATAATTCCTAAATATTTGTTAATGCCATTCCAAGAACCACATCTTAAATGCAACCCCTTATGTGTCTGTGTTCTAGCCCCTATGAACACATGATCTATTGTTTCTGGAACATGTGGGAGGCTGCTTTGTTGTGCCAGCATGATCTGTCAGAGGACAGAACTACTGTAGAACGCCTGGCAGTTCTTTAAACCTCTGACTTTTAAGTGTTCCTCATCATACACACGAGAACAAACACCTAAAGACTTTTTTCCCACTCAGAGAGATCAGTTTAGTGCTTTTAAAGAACTAGCTGTCTTTAGCTCTTCACATATTAAAGAGGGAGGGGCAGGAAATGGATCAGAAGAATTAAAGTAATTGTGGAATCGAATATTTCCCAAGGAACTAATCAGCAGTTACCTAAACCAAGAAACAGCCGTGATTTTGTTTAATGTTAAAATCACATACAAAAATCGTGCGCTAAATAAATACACACAGGCATTTCAGATGGGATTAAGGAAAGGAACACTATTTAAATGATTTGATTTCTTCATTTCTGCAACATAGTCCTGAAAACATTCTGAATTACAGAAGAACAAACTAACAAAAAGAGTTTTAAAATATTTTCATGTGATTTCTTAAGTGTCTCTCCTAAAGAAATATGAATTACAAATAATCTCAATTTCTTCATTTTGGTTCATTGGCTCTCATTGAGATGGTTTACAGACCTACTCCTTTTTCTCCTTTGAGAGAGAAGTCATTTATTTAGTATAATTGGTGAAAATTTCTATTCCCAAGTAATAGTCAAATTTCCTTTTCTCCTTCCTCTGAGCGGAAATTTTTGGCATATATTTTGTCATTAATGAAAATCTGTAAACTCGAGTACAAAATTGAATTAACTTTGGCTATTATATAAATGAGTGAGAACAACACTGAAGCCTGCTTAATAGAAGGTCCTTTTAGGTGAAATTCTAGTGCTTCCCTGAAACAGGCAGCTGATTCTAATGAGAACTAATAATAACTAAGAATTTAGTGAAGCTCTCCATCTAACATCAATTTTCCAAGTCCACACACATACACAAACCTTGGCAAAAGCCCCATTCATGCATTTTTCTTGCATGAGCAAAATCTTAAAACTTAAGGCTGCTTTCCAAATCTTCTAATTCCAGTAGGTCAGTTCTAACCTATTATTCATTTCAGTCTAAATTTTATTCTCATTTATGGAAATGCTGAAGTAAGGATCAAAGAATAAAAGTATTAGAGTCCTTACTCTTGGAAGATTTTTCCTTTTCCTGTTTGCAACTTCTCCAGCTCGGAAAAGCTTCCATTCAGTTAAAGTGACGGGCAAAGTAGTATCCTTTGTGAGCTTTGACCATAAATAAGCTTGTGAGCTCTTCAGTTCCATAGTCTTCCGTTGAAAAAACTGAGGTTTGGGAGGAAGCTGAAAAAAACAGAAGATGTGCTGGTAAGGGTAAGAACATCTAGTTAATGCCTGCGTTCTCAAACAGTCAAAGATGTTCCAGAAAAATATTTGTCTTTCCATTAAAATCATCTCAAGTGAGGATACCATAATTTCTTTTTCAGCATTTGTAAAGAAGTTTCTTAGGTTTCTACTCCAAAATTCTTCTACAACAATGTAATTAAATTTCCAGAAAACAACGGCTCAGAGCCCTGATTAACTCGAGGCAGCCTTTGCTGTCAGGGGTGGTGAAGGCTTTCAGGGACCAGACAGCTAGTTTAGGCCACAGGTTGATGTGAGACTATTAGGGAGCTGCGGTAACTATAGCGAACTGAAAAGTTCATGGCCCATCTAAAGGTGTTTACATTCAAATGTTTTGAAGTACTAAAAAACAAACAAAAACCCTCCTCAAAGCCAAAAAAAGATTTTGTGTTGCCCCTCAAAAAACAAAACAAAGAACAATAAAACCCACATTTAAATGCCTCTTAATTTTGGCCCCACTTAAGCCATTTAAACCCTTTTTTGTAGGGATCATAAATAAGATTCTAATGTTTTCTTACACTAATTCTCTGCTTATACCTTGGGTGTTTTGAAAGTACTTTTAGGGGGTGGTAGCTTCCATGCTGAAGGGGATCTCCACATGGGCAAAGGCTGTACTGGAATATCTTCATACGTATTTTCTTTGGTGGGATCTTGAAAAGTAATGGGAAAAAAATAGTTTAGAGGAACATAACTAAATGGAAACAAAATGATTACACTTAAGTGGAAAAGAAAGAGAGAACTGAATAAATACGTTCAGCTTTCTACTCTACATTGCTATAGGTCTCCAAATCAATGGTTCTTTAAGTTCGCAAACCACTCAGGTGCCCAACCGAGCTGACAGAATTCTCAAAACACTATACTACAGACATCTACTTCTGAACCGAGCAGTCCACTAAACTAGTAAATTCCATCAGAGAATAAATGCATTTATACAACAAAGGTTTCAATATTAAAAAGAAAACTCTGGAACGAGACATGCTTGATTATAAAATGCCATACTATATAGTTAAGGGCCCCACCAAATACATACTCATTAAATTTAATTGCAAAGTGTATGGATACCTACATAAGATATCCTCATAAATATTGTCCTCAGACTGTGTGTAATAAAGTGCTGAGCTGGAATTTCTTCCAAGTTCTTTGTGAACCTTCTGTGTGTTCCGATTTCGAAAGTGCTGAATATCCTCATATTCAAAGGATTTCCTTAAGAAAGGAGACATATTTAAAGTTTTACCTTTAAAAATTCTTCTTTAAATTGGTATGATAGACAGAAATTGATAAGTAAAGGACTTGTGTGCAAAATTACAAAGGCGTTTTATCAGATACCTAAAAGCAATAAACAAGGCTGATGCCCTATATGCACCATGAGAAAACTGGAGGCATTTAGCCAATTACATTCATGTTCTTCTTTGGGTACCTTTAGTAAATTCACTCCCTAAGGAAAAGTGAGGCTAAGACCGGCATGCCCTAAATGAAGCGGAAGAAAGTAGCTTCCCTTGCACCTTTTTACAGACATGAAACAGAAGTTTTTCTACTGCTCTTATATCAGCAGATTGTCTCGGATATTACCTATACTTACAGTATTTCTCTTGTATGTATTTTCCCCTTGGGTTAACCAACATCTGTATAATCAAACTAGAGGTGTAACCCACACATGGAAATGGAAACTGGTTTGAGAGGCAAAAAGCAGCTCAACAGTTCTGTAAGGAAAGTACTTATAAATCATTACCTATCGAATAAAAACATACCTTTTAGATCTCCCTCTGATTTTTCCACCATATTTCTTTAGTTCTGGGTCCTGAGAAGAGGCCAAAGAGGACTCTGCACAGGAATTATTTTCACAGTATTTTCTGTCACAGTTTGTTTCTTTACATGGTGTAACACCAGATTCAGATAAATATCTGAATGTCCTACGAGGTTTTGGCAAAGGATTTATAGAAGGTCCACATTCTTGTCCTTCAGGTTCAGAGTAAATATTTTCTAGGCTCTTCGTTATTCCATATGAACTATCCACAATTCTGAAGTTCAGTTCTTTTTCTGAAGAGTCACAATGTTCTAAAGCCAAATTTAAGACTTTATCTGGGGGAAGTGCTTCTATTTTCTTCCATAATATTTGTGAGGTATAGAAATTTCCTGGAGGTAATGAAGTCTCTGGATCCAAAACTTCTTTCAAGCTTTCAATTTGTTTGACCCGAGAACATCCCATATTGGATTCTGATTCGTTTTTAAAGGACTGTGCATCATCAGGCTCACGTTTCTCACTTTCATCCTCACTTTGATCATGGCTTTTGGCATCTTCATTAATACCTAGATCAACATGTGGACAGTTGGTTACATCCAACTTTTTGCCCTTCCCCTCAGCAACAGGATTTTTCTTAAGAAGGATCTCTTGACTACAGTTATTATATCTCACTCCGAAGTCCTTTGGATGCCACTTATCTGGATTAGGCACACCATTAGTTCTTCCTTCCCACTGAGAAATTTTTTGTTTGATGTTTTTGCAGTGGCTTCTTGACAATGTCTGAGCAGCAGAACGAGAAAAACCAACATCCATGTTCCCAGTTGGGTGCATGACAAGCGAAGAATTTTACTAAGGCTCCATTGTAAGTAACTGAAATACTGTATTCTTTATCCTGTCAGTTAGAATCCAAACAATTCCAGTATTTCCCTTTCATCTTCAAAGTGGAAATCTTTTTTTAAAAAGAAAAATTCTGGTCATCAATCCTTGTTGAAAATGGCTGCAACTTTATCTTGAATAATCCTATTAAAATGAGACAAGAATATGTTAATACAGTTTTGTAATTTTCCAATTTAAACTCCACTAAAACACTGTCCACCTTATTCCCAAATAACTTATTTACATTGCATATGTAAAGATGTACCTGTAACCCATTAAGCAATTCAACTCCATAAATGCATCCCTAACATGGTGATATAATATTGCTGAGAAAATATTCCTTACGGTATTTCTTAAATTGTCTGCTTTAATGTTCTACCATATTTAATTTCATAAAGTTAGGTAGAAGGAGGTTTTATAAGAGGTTACACATGCTAGCATATAATATTATTTTGTAATAAATCAACTCTTTATGAAACCTTGTCTTAATGAAACAAGGACCAACAGAATATCATAAAGTGCATACGGAAACACACCTCAAATAACTAAAGAGTTTATGTATACATCCAAAGGAAGAGCCAGTTAGTATGGAAACACACCAAGAGCTGATTTCCTTCTCCAGTCCTATGCTGAGAGATAATATTAGCTCATCACATACCCTTATTTCAACTTTACTATTAGCAGCACAGAATTCCATTCACATAGTGCTAAAGACAATCCGAAGTGCCATTAATTATCAGTAGCTTTGAAATGTAATAACCTATTTTGTCACTGACTGAACTTTCCACATCTCTGCTACCACACCCTGGACCCAAATCAGCAAAAATACTTACTGTCACTGTCACATTCCTTCCTTTCACATAGAGGCTTCACTCATTCAGGCCCATAAACTGTTTCCTCAAATGCAAAATTTGGCAGACACCTTTTTCCTATCAACTGAGTAAAGACCTGATCTCAAGTTCTACTGTATACTGGTTATAAATAGCAACTGATTCAATACTTCCTGAGGCAGGGGTCATCCTTCCTTGAGCTTTGTCTGTGTGGCCTCGATTAACAGGCAGGAAAATGTCTTGGCCCAGCACTGTCAGTGTAACTGACGAAAACTGATAACGTACACAAAATTTATTCTAGGCAGAGGAACTGGTAATCAGGACTCCCATCAACTTTCAAAATTAAACCATTTCTACAAGTCTGTAGTAAAACCAGCTTCACTAGCAAATAAATTTTGCTAAATGTTTGATACAAAGAAAATCATTCTAAAAAACTTAAGAAATTTAACTGATATGGGTGGAAAAACAAAAGCACCCAAAATATAAAAGCTGCAGTGCAGAACTCCTGATAAAACACTAAAACAGAATGTGAATATCCAATCAGCTACTGCTCATTATTAAAACTCTGAAAATTCATTTCTTGTTTCTGATGTTTACAGAGGATCCCTAAGGATTTTAGGGTGTCCCTGAGACTCAAGTTTTCTTCACTACAGACAAGATGGGAGTACTCTTCTCTCTCCTCAGAGCCTAGTCAAGGTTTCTGGCAGTCTTTGTTAACTCTTTCATTACTCTTCCCTTGTTAATGTGTTTTACTGACAAGTAAAAGATGAAAAGTGCTAGAGCTAAAACATGTTTAACTTGAAAACAACTTAATCTATGGAATTCACATATAAATACAAATGATGTGTACTGATGATGTTTTAGTGGCAAGAGGAGCTTAGCAACATGACACCCCTAACTAGGTAGGTATTATAAAGAGAAATGCTACTTTCTCCCAAATTTACGTATCAACACATTGTAGTTTTCAAAAAATGACAAATTATATCAAAAACCAAGTTTTAATGTAATTTAATTAGATTAGTGCTTATATTGATATTATAGAGAATCTGTCTTTATACCTGATTTCAGTTCTAATTTTTGCCAAATTAACTTAAAAGTCTTTACAGTGTGGCTTGCCTATTCTTACATGTGAGTTGTGATTTTTGTCCCATCCAAAAACTGATTGCTCGCCAAATGAGGAGTTAACGTCAGTTTTTTTCTTACAAGTATCTCACATCTGGCTGTCCTTTTGACCTAATTACCTTATGAGCCACTCTGCTCCCCAGCAACTCCCCCGTGGCTCTCCTAGCCTGCAAGACCTTAATATGCCATCCCTCACCTCCCCAGTTTCTTGCCTTGACCTCTGCTATCAGCAGACATTCTGATCCCTAAGTGCTGGCTCTGCATTCAAGTCCTAGATCTCTCCAAGCTTCATTTTTTGAAACTCCCTAAAGCCAACTCATTCACATTTTTTGTCCCTCGAGGCTGTTTTCTAAAGTTTGCCTCAACAATCTAAGAGAAACACATGTTGAGAAAAATACAACAGTTTCAACGATTTTTAAAACTTTGTTTCTTCTCTTAATACCACAAGATGAGTCAAAAACTTCTTCAACTATTAAGTCAGGCAGGACTCACAGAGCTCACAATAACAATGGGCAACTTCAAGAGAAGAAACAGCAACAGTCACTCACTTCCTCACGTGAGCAAAAGAATAAATATGAAAAAAATCAAGCATGACTTTAAAAGTACAATAAAATAGAATGCTTGGAGTAAAGGGTACTAATCACAATATTTTACATTCTTTGTTCCCAAAGAGGTGAGTCTTATTAATGTCCTTTTTTTTTCTACTGCTTTCCTGAGTATTTACTTTCACCCAAGAAATACATCAACTCTAGTTTATCAGCATAAGATGTAATTTCTAGTATAACCTATCATATATAGGATTCTCTGTTCTTAGCATATTAAAAGAAACCAATCTAAATTCATTCAGGTAAGTGAAATTTTCTTTGAGAAAGAGAATATTAATGCTCTATTTTTACTAGCTCAAGACTACACAGGGAAAGTTCCTCACTCCAAATCCTTTAAAGTATTTTATTTGATTAAATATAATGTGATAAAATAGAAAGCATTTGGAACATTCTAAAACTAATAAAAGGGTATACTTTCTTTTTTCTTTTTTTACAATTTGTGTTTATTACACATGCATGTTTGGGCTCCATAAGCATTGTAGCCAGTGTGAGTATGTGGTAGTGGTGTAGGGTATATATAGTTATTTCATACAATCTAAATGTTTAATCAGAATATTCTATTCCAAAATTCATTAAAAATATCCATTGTAAATAAATATATTCATTACAATATCCATTGTAAATCATTTTACCTATCAAATCTGGCATTGACTTTTTTTTCATTTTTCAGTTTTATTAAGTAGAATTGTTACAATTTGACTGCACATATACAATATATTGCATGTAAATACATATACACAATATACTGCACATATTTTTAAAATTTACATATATGCACTGTTCATTGTTTTTAAGAATGTTTAGAGCTTTAGCTTTTTAAACTTACATAGTTATCAAAGGAAAAAAGCCAACCACAAAATTATAATTAATTCAAAGAGATATATACGCCTCACTATTAACAGCATCATTTATAATTGCCAAGATATGGAAGCGTCCTAAGTGCGCAGCAATAGATGAATGGATAAAGAAGATGCAGCACCTATACACAACGGAACACAACTCACCCACAAGAAAGAAGGATATTTTGCCATTTGCAGCCATTCACTCACTTTTTTTTTTCACTTCAAAAACCAGAATTTCCTAACTGGCATAAACATTTCCATTGCATCAAAAACAACAAAATACCTAGAAATAAACTTAACCAAAGAAGTTACCTATGCTGTGAAAACTGTAAAACACTGATGAAGGAAACTGAAGATGATATAAAGTAATGGAAGGATATCTCGTGCTCTTGGATTGGAAGAATCAACATTATCAAAATGGCCGTACTACCCAAAGCGATCCACAGATTCAATGCAACCCCTGTCAAAATATCCAACACAGGGAGAAGAGGCAAGATGGCAGAGTAGAAGGACACTTGTAAGTCACCCTCTCCCACAAATACACCAAGATCCACATCTACAGACTCACTCAGCCAACCAGAGCACCTGCGGAACTCCAACAGAACATCACCCTCTTCAAAAGATAAAGACTCCAAAAATCTGGTAGGAGAAAAGAAAAAAAGAAAGAAAAGGCAAAGCAGCGCGGGACGGGTCCCGCGGGGAGGGAGCGGCAAAGGAGGACTGGCGCTTGCTCGCTAGGTCTCCCCTCTCCAATTGAGAGGCCAGCGGGACGGAGGGGGAGCCCCCAAGGCTCGGATCTGTACAGAGCAGCCCTTGTCTGACAGAACTAAGTTAAACGGGCACAGAGCGTCCCCCCCGACACCCAGCCTGAGACGCGGGCCGGCAGCGGCGGGCAGGGCCAGGCTGCGTAAGCCGGGCGGAGGACGGGGGCGGCTGCACGGAGGCAGCCCCGGGGAACTGCAAGGGGCTGGGCGCCGTGGCTGTGGGTGTACAGGACAGAACAACCTGGGCCCTCCATAAAACAGCAAGGTTGATGTGCTCTCGGAGGAAGGGTGCATACCACCATCTCTGAAAACCCGCGGAAACTTTTCAGGGGAAGAGAGGCGGGGCTCAGGCACAGCCGCCATATTCTCCTGCGCTGAGCACCCAGGCGGGGGCGGGGAATGGGGCGAAACCTGCATCCGCACCGAAGGGCTTAGCAGCCTCAAAGGCCAGACTGAGACGGGCCTACAGCCCGGGGTAGGTGGGATCCTTCCATCCTGGTCCCTTAGAGAACTTGCTCCACAAAGACAAACAAGCGGCTGGGTCTTGGCTCGGAGCAGGGACGAGGCTGCCCCTCGGTCTTCCCCGAGCCCACCCGCGGAGCGCGGCCAGGGCGGAGCGCGGCCAGGGCGGAGCGCGGCCAGGGCGGAGCGCGGCCAGGGCGGAGCGCGGCCAGGGCGGAGCGCGGCCAGGGCGGAGCGCGGCCAGGGCGGAGCGCGGCCAGGGCGGAGCGCGGCCAGGGCGGAGCGCGCAGCCGCACAGAGCAGCGGAGCTACCGGCGGCGCAGGCAGAGGGAGAGCGGCACCCCCCACCGCCTGTCGGGCAGGAACACAGCCCCTGACCGAGGTGCTGGGAGGGGGCACGACCCGCCCTCGTGCCTGGCCAGTCTGCAATATCTGACTGCGCCATCCGGAGGGGCAGTGACCCGCCCGCCCGCAGCAGAGGAGAGCTGCATCTGACCCCGTGTTAGGAGGAGGCGCGATCTGCTTGCGGACAGGTGCTGGGAGCAGCACAGAAGAGGGCGCCAACGGAGGGCCTATGAAAACAAGCTGAGCTTCCAAAACCGGACGAAAACAGAAGGACTTCACATTAAAAGCACACAGACTCCAGGAGAACAGCGACAACCCCCTTTTTTGTTTTTGTTTTTGTTTTATTTTTTTGTTTGTTTTTTGTTTTGTTCTCAAATCTGTTTTTACCTGTTCTATTTTCAATTACTCTCTTAATTTTTACTTCTTAATTCATTTCTATTTCTCTTGGGTTTTGATGTCCTGTTATTGATTAGACAGAGACTTCAAATACATCTATTCATCTCCCCACCCCTTTTTTTTCTTTTTCTTTTTCTTTTTTAAAGGTTTTAAAAGGACGTCTCAACCCGATTAATACTCTGCTTCAACTCGCTCTTCTATTATTCATTATACACTGTTTTCGACCCCTCTTTCTCCCTTCTTTTAAAAATCTTTCTCTCTCTCTCTTATTTTCTTTTTTCTTTTCCTAAGTTCTATTCCTAAATAGGCATTAGATAGATAAAATCCTTAAGATCCAAAATAGACAACTGATACTCCATAAACCACAGTGCCAGAGAGGTATGAGCAAGATGAAGAAGCAGAGAAACCTTTCCCAATTAAAAGAACAAGAGGAATCCCCTGAGAGAAAGATCAATGAAATAGACATCGGTAGCCTACTAGATCAAGATTTCAAAAAAGGAGTGATCAAATTGCTGAAGGAATTAAAAGAGATAGTGCTTAGAGATATAAAATATGTCAAAAGTGAAATTGCAGCTATAAAGAAGAGCCAAGCAGAATGGGTAAACTCATTGACAGAGATGAGGAATGATCTAACAGCTGTGCAAAGCCGACTAGTTAATGCAGAGGAACCAATTAGTGATCTAGAAGACAGGGCAATAGAAAGCACCCATTCAGAAGAACTACAAGATAAGCAAATAAAAAATAATGATAATAGCATAAGGGACCTATGGGATAATATAAAGCATCCCAATCTTCGCATAATTGGGGTCCCAGAAGGGGAAGAAGGATCAAAGGGGATTGAAAAGGTTTTTGAAGAAATCATGACTGAAAACTTCCCAAACTTAAAGAAGGAATCAGATATCCAAGTACAGGAAGCTCAGAGGGTCCCAAACAGGAAGAATCCAAATAGACCCACACCAAGACATATCATAATCAAGATGGCCAGAGTCAAGGATAAAGAAATGATTCTAAAGGCAGCAAGAGAAAAGCAAAGAGTGAATTACAAGGGAACCCCCATAAGGCTCTCAGCTGATTTCTCTACACAAACACTACAGGCCAGAAGGGAGTGGCAAGATATATTCAAAGCCCTGAATGAAAAAAAGATGCAGCCTAGGATATTTTATCCAGCAAGGCTATCCTTTAGGATAGAAGGAGAAATAAAGAGTTTCACAGACAAAAAAAAGCTGCAGGAGTTTAGCAACACTAAACCCATGCTAAAAGAAATATTGAAAGGGCTGTTGTAAATAGAAAAGCAGCAGGATGCTACAGAAATGAGAAACTCACAACTGGAAAGGTGATAACTCATGAATTACAAATAAAGAAAACACGAAATTATAAAAGAAGACATACAAATCACTGAGAGTGGGAGAGGGAGGCAGGGAAATATAGAATTTTTTTTTCTTTCTTTTTAAAATTTTTTTAACAGTAGGATGGGTTTGAGATCATGTTATTATCAGTTTAATAAAAACAGGTATAGGTTAATAGATTTAGAAAAAAGGGTAACCACAAGTCAAAAATTTACAAGGGAGTCACAAAAATTAAATAAAATCCATGATAATACAAAGGAAAATTACCAAACCACAAAAGGAAGAAGAAAGGAACAAAGAGGATATACCAATTCAACTGCAAAGATAAGTTCAAAATGGCAATAAACACACATCTATCATTAATTACTGTAAATGTTAATGGACTAAATGCTCCAGTCAAAAGACACAGAGTGGCAGACTGGATAATAAAGCAAGAACCTTCAATATGCTGCATACAAGAGACCCACTTTAGGGAGAAGGACACATATAGATTGAGAGTGAAAGGATGGAAAAGGATATTCCATGCAAATGGAAAAGCCAAAAAAGCAGGTGTTGCAGTACTGATTTCAGACAAAATAGACTTTAAAACAAAGGCCATAAAGAAAGATAAAGAGGGACATTTTATAATGATTAAAGGAGTGATACAAGATGAAGATATAACACTCGTTAATATATATGCACCCAATATAGGAGCACCTAAGTACATACAAGAATTACTAACAGAGATAAAGGGGGATATTGATGAGAATACAATCGTAGTTGGAGATTTTAACACTGCATTAACATCACTAGACAGATCTTCCAGACAGAAAATAAACAAGGCAACAGAGAAATTAAATACTACAATAGAAAAACTAGATTTGGTAGATATCTTCAGAGCATTACACCCCAAAAAAATAGAATATACATTCTTTTCAAGTGCACATGGAACATTTTCCAGGAACGATCATGTACTTGGACACAAAAGAAACCTCAACAAATTTAAGAAGATAGAAATTATCTCAAGCATCTTTACTGACCACAATGCCATGAAACTGGAAATCAACAACAGAGAAACAAAGGAGAAAAAAAGAAAAGCATGAAGATTAAACAATATGTTATTGAAAAAACAATGAATCAATGAGGAAATCAAAGCTGAAATTAAAAAATACCTTGAGACAAATGATAATGAAAGCACAACCACTCAAAACCTATGGGACACAGCAAAGGCAGTGCTAAGAGGGAAGTTTATAGCGATACAGGCCTTCCTCAAAAAAGAAGAACAATCTCAAATAAACAAGTTAACCCACCACCTGAATGAATTAGAAAAAGAAGAACAAAAAGCCCCAAAAAGCAGCAGAAGGAAGGAAATAATAAAGATCAGAGAGGAATTAAATACAATAGAGATTAACAAGACCACAGAAAAAATCAACCAAGCCAAAAGCTGGTTTTTTGAAAAAGTAAATAAAATCGACAAACCTCTGGCCAAACTCACAAAGAAGAAAAAAGAGAGAGCACAAATTAGCAAAATAAGAAAGGAAAATGGAGAAATTACAACAAACAAAATAGAAATACAGAATATCATACGAGAATATTATGAAAAACTATATGGAACCAAACTGGATAACCTAGAGGAGATGGACAAGTTTCTGGAAACATACTGTCCACCAAAACTGAATCAAGAAGAAACTGAACACTTGAACAATCCGATCACTAGAAAGGAAATAGAAATAGCAATTAAAAACCTCCCTACAAATAAAAGTCCAGGACCGGATGGCTTCACCGGGGAATTCTACCAAACATACAAAGAAGAACTCATACCAGTCCTTCTCAAACTCTTCCAGACGATTGAAAAGGAGGGAATACTCCCAAACTCATTCTATGAAGCCACCATCACCCTGATACCAAAACCAGGCAAAGACACTACAAAAAAAGAGAATTATAGGCCAATATCACTGATGAACATAGACGCCAAAATCCTCACCAAAATTTTAGCAAATAGAATCCAACAACACATAAAAAAGATAATACATCATGACCAAGTGGGGTTCATCCCAGGGACACAAGGCTGGTTCAACATACGCAAATCAATCAATGTAATACATCACATCAACAAGAGAAAGGACAAAAACCACATGATCATCTCAATCAATGCAGAAAAAGCATTTGATAAAATTCAACACCCATTTATGATAAAAACTCTCGCCAAAGTGGGTATAGAGGGAACATATCTCAACATAATAAAAGCTATATATGACAAACCTACAGCCAGCATAGTTCTCAATGGTGAAAAACTCAAAAGCTTCCCACTAAAATCTGGGACAAGACAAGGATGCCCACTATCACCACTCCTATTCAACATAGTCCTGGAAGTCCTAGCCACAGCAATCAGGCAAGAGAAAGAAATAAAAGGGATCCAAATTGGAAAAGAAGAGGTAAAAGTGTCATTATATGCTGACAACATGTTACTATATATAGAAGACCCTAAAAGGTCCACACAAAAGCTACTAGAGCTGATCGAAGAATTCAGCAAGGTAGCAGGTTACAAAATTAATGTTCAAAAATCAGTTGCATTTCTTTACACTAACGATAAATCAACAGAAAAAGAAAGTAAAGAAACAATCCCCTTTAAAATAGCACCCAAAGTAATAAAATATCTGGGAATAAATCTAACCAAGGAGGTGAAAGAATTATACACAGAAAACTATAAAACATTGATGAAGGAAATTAAGGAAGACTTTAAAAAATGGAAAGATATTCCATGCTCTTGGATTGGAAGAATCAATATTGTTAAAATGGTCACACTGCCCAAGGCAATCTACAGATTTAATGCAATCCCTATCCAATTACCCAGGACATATTTCACAGAACTAGAACAAATCATAATAAAATTTATATGGAACCATCAAAGACCTAGAATTGCTAAAGCATTACTGAAGAGAAAGAAAGAGGCTGGAGGAATAACTCTCCCAGACTTCAGACAATACTATAGAGCTACAGTCATCAAGACAGCATGGTATTGGTACCAAAACAGACATATAGACCAATGGAACAGAATAGAGAGCCCAGAAATGAACCCACAAACTTTTGGTCAACTCATCTTCGACAAAGGAGGCAAGAATATACAATGGAATAAAGACAGTCTCTTCAGCAAATGGTGTTGGGAAAACTGGACAGCAGCATGTAAAACAATGAAGCTAGAACACACCCTTACACCATATACAAAAATCAACTCAAAATGGATTAAAGACTTAAACATAAGACAAGATACAATAAAACTCCTAGAGGAAAACATAGGCAAAACATTATCTGACATACATTTCAAAAATTTTCTCCTAGAAGAAATAAAAGCAAGAATAAACAAATGGGACCTAATGAAACTAACAAGCTTCTGCAGAGCAAAGGAAACCAGAAACAAAACAAGAAGAAAACCTACGGAATGGGAGAAAATTTTTGCAAGTGAAACCGACAAAGGCTTGATCTCCAAAATATATAAGCAGCTCATACGACTCAATAAGAAAAAAATAAACAACCCAATCCAAAAATGGGCAGAAGACCTAAACAAGCAATTCTCCAAGGAAGACATACAAATGATCAAAAAGCACATGAAAAAATGCTCAATATCACTAATTATCAGAGAAATGCAAATCAAAACTACAATGAGGTATCACCTCACACCAGTCAGAATGGCCACCATTCAAAAATCCAAAAATGACAAATGCTGGAGAGGCTGTGGAGAAAGGGGAACCATCCTACACTGCTGGTGGGAATGCAGTTTGGTGCAGCCACTATGGAAAACAGTGTGGAGATTCCTCAAAAGACTAGGAATAGACTTACCATATGACCCAGGAATCCCACTCCTGGGCTTGTTTCCAGAAGGAAATCTACTTCAGGATGACACCTGCACTCCAATGTTCATAGCAGCACTATTTACAATAGCCAAAACATGGAAACAGCCTAAATGTCGATCAATAGGTGACTGGATAAATAAGATGTGGTATATTTATACAATGGAATACTACTCAGCCATAAAAACTGACAACATAACGCCATTTGCAGCAACATGCATGCTCCTAGAGAATGTCATTCTAAGTGAAGTAAGCCAGAAAGAGAAAGAAAAATACCATATGAGATCGCTCATATGTGGAATCTAAAGACTCATGGACAGAGAATACAGACTTGTGGTTACCAGGGGGGTAGAGGGTGGGAAGGGATAGACTGGGATTTCAAAATTGTAGAATAGATAAACAAGATTACACTGTATAGCACAGGGAAATATACACAAAATGTTATGATAAATCACAGAGAAAAAAATGTGACAATGAGTGTGTATATGTCCATGAATGACTGAAAAATTGTGCTGAACACTGGAATTTGACACAACATTGTAAAATGATTATAAATCAATAAAAAATGTCAAAAAAAAATCCAAGACATTCTTCACAGAACTAAAACAAACAATTCCAAAATTTTATTGAACCATAAAAGACCCCAAAATGCCAAAGGAATCTTTTTTATTTCCTTTCTTCTTTTTGTTCTCTTCTCTTATGGTGTGATGACTAGAGAAGTTCCTTTAACATTTGTTGTAAAGTTGGTTTGGCGGTGCTGAATTCTTTTAACTTTTGTCCATGAAATTTTGATTTCTCCATCAAATCTGAACGAGAGCCTTGCTGGATAGAGTATTCTTGGTTGTAAACTTTTCCCTTTCATTATTTTAAATATATCATTCCACTCTCTTCTGGCCTGTAGAGTTCTTGCTGAAAAGTCAGCTGATAACCTTATGGGAGGTTCCCTTGTATGTTATATGTTGCTTTTCTCTTGCTAATTTTAATATTTTCTCCTTATTCTTATTTTTTGTCAATATGATTACTAAAAAGGGTATACTTTCAAGTGGTTAATTTTTTGTTAAGTGATTTTTACCTCAATTAGAAAGAAAACTGATGAAAAGGACCAGGAAGACTCCCACTTCCGGCATGACTGAGTAATTGGACTAGACTTGCCTTCCCAACACAAACAATATAAAACTGGACTTACATGTAAAACAAGTGCTTTCAGATATTGGATAACAACACAGGACTGTGATCCCTGAAAGCAGGAAAACAAATGAGACGGGCACCAAGATATCCCAGCTTTCACCCTGGAGGCTCTCTTCATAAAACAGCATAACCTTGCTGAGTTAAGGATAAAGAGATCAGAGTTTGGAAGGGCAAAGGCAAACAGAATGTTCAGGGTAGAGTATCAGAAAGGAGGGAGCAACACAGAGAAAAAGCTCCAGAAATCTACATAGGATCTACTTGAGTCTGGGGCTAAATACTACACTGGTAATGCATAGGGTAACAATGCATGCAGCTGGACAACAAATTACTGGGAAATAACAACTGCGGGGACCCTATAAGCTGACTAATACCCAGAGTTCACAAGGGTCTGGGAAATGTTCAACTTCCAATGATCTACGGAAGAGAGGCCTTGTCAAACACCCAGCCCTAATTCAGTAGAGACAGTAGGAGGTCATGGCTTGCCACCAGGACTAAACTGGCCCTAGAGTGAAGGCTACTTTAGAGCCACCATAACAAAGCTTTCAAAAAGCCCTGAAAGGATCAAGTTGTTTCATAAGTAATTCAAATACCCACAGAAACAAAAGTTAATAATTTTTACACAAAGACAACAAAATCCAGACACACCACATTGTAACAATTACAATGCTCAGAATCCAATCAAAATTAATAAAATGCAAAGAAGCCTGAAAATGAGACCCATGATCAGGAGAAAAATCAGAAGATTCAGAACCAAAAATGACAGCCATGACAGAGTTGGGAGACAAGAACTGCAAGTCAAATATTTTAAATACATTCATCAACTTAAAGGAAAACATGAATGTAATGAGTAGAGAAATGAAAGATATAAAAAAAGAAAATAAATGGAACTTCTGAAGCTTAAAAATACCCCACCTGAAATGAAAAATTCGCTGGATGATTTCAACAGCAGATTTTAGATACTGCAGAAGAAATGCTCAATGAAGTTGAATAAGAAGCAATAGAAACTGTCAAAAACTAAAATAAGAACTGAAGCATGGAGAGAAGAAATGACTAACACAAAAACAAAAGTATCACTGGGATCAAGCAGTTTACCTTACATATAAATAGGAATCCCAGAGTGAAGGGGTGGGGAGGCAGAGAACAAATATTTCAAGAAATAATTGCTGAAATTTTTCTAAATTTAATGGAAACTATTAACCCATAGATCCAAGAAGGTCAATACATTGCAAAAAGATAAATACAAGGAAACCCTTATCAAGGCAAACTACAATCGAATTGCTGAAAACCAGTGACAAAGAGAAAATTCTTAAGTAGCCAGAGGGAAAAAAGTATATTACTTATAGGGACAACAAAGCAAGCCAGAAAGCAATGGAAAATATTTAAAGTGCTGAGGGGAAAAACTGTGAATCTAGAATTCTGGACATATCCCTCAAGATGAAGGTGAAATAAAGACATTTTCAGTTAAATAAAACTGTTGCGAATTTGTCAACAGCAGACCTTCACTCAGGGCTAGTGACATAATTTGTGGGTCCCAGAGCAAATTGAAAATGTGGGGCCCCTTGTTCAAAATGAAGTAAATGAAGCTTTTTCCTTTTTTTTGCAGTCTCCCTTTCAACTCGTCATGGTGGCTTTAATTTTAATGTTTTATGTAAAAAATTAAAGATTTAAATTATTAGCATGAGTTTTGCCATTCATCTATATATTGTATGATGTCATTTTAAAGGAAAATATCAGAGCATTGTTTTAACTTATATGTAGAAGTACTGAAAGTACACAATTCCTATTTCATGGTCTATCTTGAATGATGCCTTGAGCTGGCCACAAGAGGCAAATATAGCCAGATTCAGGAAGGTTGGCAGGAGGAAGAGAGGGTCCCTTCAGACATAGGAACCAGCCAAGAGAATGTAAAACCCAAATTCAAAGATAAAATTATCAGAATTTCAAGATGGCTACCTCAGAGTATAAAACACCACACGACCCCTGTAAGTGCAGGACCCTGTGCAACGACACTGCTCATATGTCCATGACACTGGCCCGGCTTACTCCATAAGAAATGTTAAAGTTACCCAAGTTAAAGAAAAATGATACCAGATGGAAATGTGGCTATAAACAAAGGAATGATGAGAATCAAAAATGCTACACATGGGTAAATAAAAAATATTTATTTTTCTCATTATTAGTCTCTTTACAAAATGACTGACTATTTAAAGTAAATATAATAATGCATCGTGGAATTTAAAACAATGTGGAAGTAAAATACAACACAAGAGCACAAGGGAGGGGGAAAAAATGGAAGTACAGCACTGTAAGTTTCTTACTTTATATATGAAGTGGTGCATTATTTGAAGAGGATAGACTGAAGTTCTATGTTGTAAACCTAAAATAACCACTGAAAGAAAAAAAGAGCAACAGCCAATAGTTAATAAAAAAGATCAAATGGAATTCTAAAAAGTATTCAGTGCAGAACAAGATAGGGGAGTGAGAAGAGGAAGAAATACAAGAACAACAACTACCAAAAAAATACATGAGACAAACAAAATGAATAGCAAGATGGTACACTTAAACTTGACCATATCAATACTTATGTGAAATGTAAATAAGCAAAGCTTTAAATAAAACGCAAAGATTATCAAACTTGATAAAAAAAAAAAACAAGACCTAATTCTATGCTTCTATAAAAATTGCACTTCAAACATAAGGACATAGATCTGGTTAAAGAGATACACACACGGAAGTAAACTCTGTCATAAGAACACTGTATTGGCTGGCTATATTAATATCAGACTCCTGGGCAAGAAATACTAACATAAATAAAGAGGGACATATCAAATAGGCAACAGAGTCAATTCGTCAAAAAGCTCTAACAATCCTAAATGTTCATGTACCTAAAAGAATTTCAAAGTGCAAGAAGCAAAAACTGTCAGAACTAAACAGACAAATGGACAAATCTACAATTTTAGTGAGGACTTCATTATTCTTCATAACATAAAAGAATTTCAAAGTGCAAGAAGCAAAAACTGTCAGAACTAAACAGACAAATGGACAAATCTACAATTTTAGTGAGGACTTCATTATTCTTCATAACAGTAATTGACAGAAAAATAGACAGAAAATCAGTAAATAAGACTTGAATACTACTATCAATCAACTTGACTTAAGTGACATTTAGGAACACTACTTCCAGCAACAATAGAATTCAAGTATACATGGAAAATTTACCAACAGACCATATGTTGGGCCATAAAATAAGACCTGATAAATTTAAAAGGACTGAAATCATTCAGAGAATGTTTTCTAACCCACAATGGAACTGAATAAGAAATCCGCTCTAAACCAACAGATATCTGGAAAATCCCAAAATGAAACAAATGCCTATATTAAAAAAAAGTTTAAAAACAATGAATGAGGATATTATCTTAGTGTTTTAATTTGGAACACATTTTATCCCATTAAGTTTCAAATTATTATTCTATATTTCTCTTCAGATTAAACGTTCTAGCTTAAGATTGTTTGAATTACTTGACTGCCAGTCTGGCACAAAATGTAGCATCCTTTTCAATATTGTATTTTTCTAAACCCTGCAGTGAAATTTGAGTGTCATCATTCCACTTACTATCTGAAAAGTAAATGATTAAAGATTCTCCCTAAGAAGGAAAAAAACAAATCCAAAGCAAGCAGAAGAAGGAAATAATAAAGAGTGAATATTGATGAAATAGTGACAGATGAACAGAAAAATCAATGAAACAAAAAAGTTATTTGAAAAACAGCAATAAACTGAAAAATCTCTAGGTAGACTGAACAAATAAAAAGAAAGAAAAAGCACAAGTTAACAATATCAGGAACAAAAAAGAGGGCATCAATGCAGATCCCAAAACCTCTGGAAAGTGAGCCCCACTGGCCTTCAACGACAAACATTCTGGGGACTTGTCTTCCTGGCACAAGACCCCCAGTTTTTAATCAAAATTTAAAAAATCTTTTAAATTAACTTTTAAGTAAATATAGAGACACTCAGAATTCCTATATCTTCTTGTGTCAGTTTTCATAACTTTATCTTTCAAGAAATTTGTCCATTTAAGTTGTCATATTTACTAGCATAAATTTATTCATAATAGTCCTTTACACTGTTTAATGTGGGGCAACTGGGCAGGGACACAGCCCCACTCACTACCAGGGGCCTGTAGACAGAGACCCAGGAATCCAGTTTCGCCACCAATGAACAGGCACCAGGCCCAGAACCCTCTGGGTCTCAGCTCTGTCCACCAGCATGCCTGCTCTAGTTTAGACCTGCCTCATCCACCAGCGGGCAGACACTAGCCCCAGGACAACTGCAGTCCTGCAGCCTGGTATGGCAGGACCCGGTCTATCCACCAGCAGGCCAGCACCAGCCTTGGGACAGGCTAGAGAATGGCCCTGTTCACCAGCAAGCTAACACAAGCTTTGGGACACCCTGGACCCCACAGGCAACAGTGTCAGGAAAAGGTCTGGCCCACCAGTGGTCCAACACCAGCTCTGGAACACCTGGGTTCTGCAGCCAGGCCCCACGACTAAGCTTTGCCTGCTGGTGGGCCAGCACTAGTCCCAAGATGTGGCTTCAGCCACTGGTGGGTGGGCATCGGCCTCAGGATCTCCTAGACCCTGATTCCATCCACTTGTGAGCCAGCACTAGCCCTGGGGACCCCAAATGACTCACGACTCGGCCCTGCCAAACAGCAGCCAGTAGCCTCCTAAAAAGCAGGGCTTGACAAGCAACCAACTGGGGGCCAGCCATGCCTACAAGACTGCCCACAGTAGCCAGCTTGCCACAACAGAAGGATCCCTAAAACACTAGGCCACAAAACAAGCTGTGGTAATTTTAAGAAAATTCAAATCATGTCAAGCATTTTTTTTTACCACAATGCTATGAGATTGGAAATCAACTACAAGAAAAAAACTGCAAAAAACACAAACATGTGGAAGCTAAGCAACATGCTACACAACCAATGGCTGAATGAGGAAATCAAACAAGGAATTTAAAACCTATAGAGACAAATGTAAATGAAAATACAATGCAAAAGCTATGGGGAATTTATAATGATACAAGCCTACCTCAAGAAACAAAAATCTCAAACAAAAAACCTAATGTTACTCCGAAAGGAACTAGGCAAAGAAGAACAAACAAAACCCAAAGTTAGTAGAAGGAAAGAAACCATAAAGATCAGAGCAGAAATAAATGAAATAGAAACTAAAAAAACAATAGAAAAGATCAATGAAAATAAGAGCTGGTTCTTTAAAAAGATAAAACAAAACTGATGAAACTTTAGCCAGATTCATCAAGAAAAAAAGAGAGGGCCCAAATCAATAAAATCAGAAATGGAAAAGGAGAAGTTACATCTGGCACCACAGAAACACAAATGTTCATAAAAGATTACTACAAACAACTATATGCCAATAAAATGAGCAACATGGAAGAAATGGATAAATTCCTAGAAATGTACAACCTCCCAAGACTGAACCAGGAGAAAACAGAAAAGTACAGATTAAAAAAACAGTAATGAAATTGAATAAGAGATTTAAAAATAACCTCCCAACAAACAAAAGTACAGTACCAGATGGCTTCACAGGTAAATTCTACCAAAAATTTACAGAGGAGTCAACACCTATCTTTCTTAAACTATTCCCAAAAATTGCAGAGGAAAGAACATTTCCAAACTCATTCTATGAAGCCAGCATCACCCTGATACCAAAACCAAAACTATCATACAAAAAGAAAATTACAAGCCAACATCACTGATGAATATGGATGCAAAAATCCTCAACAAAATATTAGCAAACAGAATTCAACAATACATTAAAAGAATTAGACACTATGATCAAGTGGGATTTAGCCCAGGGATGTAAGGATGGTTCAATATCCGAAAATCAATCAATGTGATACACCACATTAACAAATTGAAGAATAAAAACCACATGATCACCTCAATAGATGCAGAAAAAGCTTTGACAGAATTCAACATCCATTTATTTTTTTAAAAGTCTCCAGAAAGTGGGTTTAGAAAAGAACATAGTTCAATATAACAAAGGCCACATATGATAAGCCCATAGCTAACAGCATACTCAATGATGAAAAGCTTAAAGCATTTCTTCTTAGATCAGGAACAAAAGTGTCCATTATTGCCACTTTTATTCAACACAGTATTGGAAGTATTAGCCATTAGACAAGAAAAGGAAATAAAAGAACCCATATTGAAAAGGAGGAGGTAAAACTGTCACTGTTTGATGATGACACGACAGAGCTTATGAATGAATTCGGTAAAATTGTAGGATACAGAACTAATATACAGAAATCTGTTGCATTTCTATAAACAAACAACAAACTATCAGAAAGAGAAATTAAGGAAACAATTCCATTTACAATCACATCAAAAAGAATAAAATACCTAGGAAAAAAACCTATCTAAGGAGGTAAAAGACCTGTACTCTGAAAACTGTAAGACACTGATGAAAGAAAATGAATTAACAGAAACAGATGAAAAGATACATTGTATTCATGGATAGGAAGAATTATTAGTATTAAAATTGACCATGCTACCCAAGGCAATCTACAGATTCAACGCAAATTACCAATGGCATTTCTCATAGAACCAGAACAAATAATTTTAGAAAAATTTAAAATTTGTATAGAAACATAAAATACCCAGAATAGCCAAAATAATCTTGAGAAAGAAGAACAGATCTGAAGGTATCATGATCCATGACTTCAGACTATATTTCAAAGTTATGGCAATCAAATATGGTACTGGCACAAAAATAGATACATATCAATGGAACAGAATAGACAGCCCAGAAATAAGCCACACATCTATGGTCAATTAATGTACAACAAAGGAGGCAAGAATACACAATGGAGAAAAGACAGTCTTTTCAATAAGCAGTGCTGGGAAGACTGGAGAGCTATATGTAAAAGTATGAAATTAGAACATTTTCTACCATATATAAAAAAAAACTCAGAATGTGGAGGGATAAACTATGAGTTTGGGAACAGCAGATACAAACTACTTTATACAAAATAGATAAACAACAAGGTCTTAACTGGACAGCACAGGGAACTATATTCAATAGCCTGTAATAACCTATAATGAAAAAGAATATATTATGTGTAACTGAATCACTATGCTGTACACCAGAAACTAACACAACATGGTAAGTCAACCATCCTTCAATAAAAAAATACAAAAAAAAAAGAAATAAAATGAAAATTTACATCAAAATATTAAAAAAAGAAAATAACTCAAAATGGATTAAAGACCTAGATCTAAGACCAGAAACCATAAGAAGACCTAGGAGAAAACACAGGCAGAACACTTTTGACATAAATCATAGCAATATTTTTCTGACTCTGTCTCCTCAGGCAAAGGAAACAAAAGCAAAAATAAACAAATGGGACCTAATTAATCTTAAAAGCTTTTGCACAGCAAAGGAAACTAGTGACAAAACAAAAAGACAACATTCTGAACAGGAGAAAATAACTGCAAAAGATATGACCAATAAGGGGTTAATATTCAAAATATATAAACAGCTTATATAACTCAACATCAAGAAATGAAACAACTCAATTAAAAATGAGCCAATGACCTGTATAGCCTACTTTCCAAAGAAGACATATCGATAGCCAACAGGCACATGAAAAGATGCTCAACATCATTAATCATTAGAGAAATGCAAAATAAAACACAATGAGATACTACCTCACACATGTCAGAATGGCTATCAACAAAAAGACCACAAATAATAAACATTGGTGAGGATGTGGAGAAAAGGGAACCCTTGTACACTGTTGATGGGAATGGAAATTGGGGAGTCACTGTGGAAAACTGTGTGGAGGTTTCTCAAAAAACTGAAAATAGAACTCCCGTATGATTCAGCATTTCCACTCCTGGGTATACATCTGGAAAAAACAAAAACACTAATTTGAAAAGATTCATATACCTCAATGCTCATAGCAGTTTTATTTACTACAGCCAAGATATGGAAGCAACTGAAGTGTCCATCAACAGATGAATGGATAAAGAGGAGGATGTGGTAATACATATGCAATGGAATACTATTCAGTCATAAAAGAGTGAAATTTTGCCATCTGCAGCAACAAGGATGGACCTGGAGGGTACTATGCTCAGTGAAATAAGAGAGTGAGAGGCAAATGCTGTATATTATCACTTACATCTGTAATCTAAAACAAACTAGTGAATATCACAAAAAAGAAACAGACACACATATATAGGGATGAAACTAGTGGTTACAGCTAGGGAGAGGGAGGAGGAGAAGGGCAAGATACAGATGGAGTTTAAGAGGTACAAACTACTATATATAAAATAAATAAGCTACAAGATATTTTGTACAGTATAAGGAATATAGGCAATATTTTATATATAATATAAAATATATATTTAATATTATATATTATAAATGGAATGTAATCTATAAAAATTCTGAATCACTATGCTGTACATGCGAAATTAATATCATATTGTAAATCAACTCTACCTCAAAAAACAGATGCAGAAAAAGCATTTGAAAAAAATTCATGACCACTTATAACTGTAAAGAAAAACCCTTCAGCAAATTAGAAATTAAATTTCCACAATCTCATAAAGGATATCTATGAAAAAACTGGAAATATCCTACCAGGTGGTAAAAGATTGAACACCTTTCTCTTAAGATTGGGAAAAAAGGCAAGGATGTCTTCTTTTCCCACTTTTATTCAACACTGTATGAGAAGTCATAATCAACGGCCTAAGCAAGGAAAGTTAAATAAAAGGCATTCAGATTGGAAAAGAAGTAAAAGGGTTTTTTTTTTTTTTTTGCAAACAACATGACTATATATTTAGTTAATCGCAAGAAATCTACAATTACAAACTGCTAGAATTCATTAGAGAATTCAGCAAGGTCTCAGGATACATAGACAATATATAAGAATCAATTGTACTTATATATCCTGAGAATAAATTATTGGAAGATGAAATTTAAAATAACAGTTAAAGTAGCATGAAAAAAACAGGAAATAGGAATACAAGACTTGTACACCTAAAAGATACTGGTGAGAAAAAAATTAAAGAATAATTAAACAAAGAGATATATCACATTAATGAACTAAAAGATTCAATTTGTTAAGATATCAAATTCTCTCAAATTCATCTGTAGATTCATCACAATCCTAATCAAAGTTACAATGCAGTTTCAGTTCATCTATCTCTTTTCATCCACATAACAACCTTGATTATTACTATATGATATACGATTGCATACATTTTTATTGGTGAGGATACTTATGCTTATAGAAGATAAATGAACTGCCCAGGTTACAAAGCCCAAGGGTTTCTTCTATATCACAGCTATTGTTAAAAACTTGACAGTTCAGTTTATTTCAACTTGTTTTTCCTCTGCCAGAGGCAGAGACACTGAGCTGTCTAATTGTTTCCCATGCCAAAAAAAGAGAAAAAAGAAAGAAAAAGCCAACAGGATTTAATTTCCTGAATCTGAGTGCTTTAAGGGAAAACACTGCCAATATCAAATTTAAAAATAAAAGGTCTCCTTTATTGAAGTTAGTGCCCCTCAAAGCAGGTGCTACTGGTCTTCTGTATCCTTAATAATGAAGTGACAATCATTTAATTAAATAGTGTTAATAAACTTGTGACCACAGTAAGCAAAGTCCAAACAGTGAATTTCATTTTGGGGACAACTTGACTAACTTTCAGTAAAATAATCTATTCAATTTTCACATAAGGCTTACTGTTTGGATGCAAAGGAAGGTTTGGACTTAACAAGGGTTCATATTTGTAATGAATTTCAAAACTTCTGGAAACAGTGAATGTATGCTGGATTAGGATATGTTAATTTTTCTAGACAAAAATCACTTTTATTCAAGCCTAAATTCTATAGAACCAGTATTCCTTTTCTCTGAGCAACAGATTTTGAACAGGAAATCTAAACAACCTGTCATACAACCATATTCTTAGACAGCTAAGTAATCTGATATTTCTTCCTCATAAATGCTTTTAGCCTCAAAGAATACTGTACTATTCACTGCAGATTTACCTTAAGCTCTTCGCTCTTCCTTTGTCCTAGGAAAATAAGGGTCTTGGGTGTAGATGCCTATTTTTTTAAATGCCAGTCTTTTCCCCTCCTTTTTAAAAATGCCAGTTTTATGTGTAATGATAGAATGACTGTTGCTATCTGAAGAAAATGGGGGCCAAAAGGATTCCAACTACTCAAATACTAGAAGGCACATAGCCAAATAGAAACAGAATCACAATTAGTGTCATAAGGGTGGCTTACTTCAGGAAAGAGGTAAGACTAAAGATAAAATCTCTGGGAAGGATGACTGCCTCCCCCGCCCCCACACCCCAAACCCTCTGTTGATTAAAAAAGGGCATCACAGTAGAAAGAGGGGGAAAGAATATTCATTTTTTGCTCACAGGGTGCAAGGTCCTCTAACAAACATTATAGTCCTCCTCTCAACCATATGAAGTAGATATTAATCTCTCTGTGCACATTCTCCATCTGAAAAATGGGGATGAGAGACTTTCTCAATAGTCCAAGGTCCTAACATCTGGAGGAGCTGGGATTCAGACCAAAATCTGACCACTCCAAAGTCACTTGCTTTTCCCCCTTCAATATGTTATACTGTTCCCCAAACAAAGAGCACTGGACTAGAAATCAGAAGAAATGGGAGTTTAGTCTTAATCCTGCAACTTATTAGCTGTGTGACCTTAGGAAAGTCACTTTATCTTTCTGGGTTTCAGTTTTCTCATTTGTAAATTCTGGTTAATCACTGCTTTCTGTGTACTTCCTTTAATATTTCTTGTAGTGCAGATCTGTGGCCAACAAATTTCCTTCTCTTTTTTTAATCTAAAATAACTTTATTCCACCTTCATTTTTGAAGGATAATCTTGTTGGATACAGAATTCTAGGTTGATGGTATTTTTCTTAGATTACTTTAAGACTGTCATTCTTTTGATTTGCCATTTGCCTTGTTTCTAATGAGAAATTTGCAGCCATCTTTTTAAAAATGTAACTATTGTTGGTTTACAATATTGTGTTAGTTTTAGGTGTACAGCTCCAGATTACTTTCCATTGTAGATTATTACAAGATATTGATTATAGTTCCCTGTGCTATACAGTAAATCCTTGTTTATTTTATATATAATGGTGTGTATCTTTTAATCCCATACTCCTAATTTATTACTCCCCCCTACTATTTCCCCTTTGGTCACCATATATTTGTTTTCTGTGTCTGTGAGTGTTTCTGTCTTGTATAAAAAGGTGATTTGTATTTTTTTTAAGATGCTGCATATAAGTGATATCATATATTTGTCTTTCTCTGTCTTACTTCACTTAGTATGATAATCTCTAGGTCCACCTATGTTGCTGAAAATGGCAATATTTTATTCTTTTTTTATAGCTGAGTAATATTTCATTGTATATTAATACCACATCTTGTTTATCCATTCATCAGTTGATGGACACTTTGGTTGCTTCCATGGCTTGGTGCAGCCATTCTTAAGTTAGTTCCCCTGTACATTATGTAGCTTTTATTCTCCAGCTGCTTTTAAGATTTACTCTTTATCTTTATGTTTCAGCAGTTTGACTATAATAAGCCTAAGTGTGGTTTTATTTATATTTATCTTTCTTTTGGTCTGTAGATCTTGAATTGGTTGGGGGTTTTTTGTGGGGTTTTTTTTTTTTTTAATCAAATTCATTCCCCTCTCGCTCTGCCTCTAGTTACAGTTTCAGATATTTCTGGTTCACCTTTTGATTCAACCCTGGTAGAACATCACTGCACAAATACATGAGACTGCACAATTTCTTTCTGTCTCCCAAACCCTCCTGCAATGCTGCTTCCTTAGTAAACGTCTGAAGACAAGAATACAGCAGATAATTGTTGGTCTAACTTGTTTATTTTCACATTTGGGATTCTTCCAGATTCCAACCTACATTCCAATTCCAACAGTCCATACTGTTAACTAAGGCTTGGCAGATTTCCCTTTGCCTCTATAAAGCCTCACCATCTATGTCAGGGCTCCTTGTACCCAGACCATGTGCTTGCCCTCCAGGTACAAAAGGTCCTGTGACTCTCCACTCACTTATAAAGTAAGTCATTTTGGAATTCAGTTCATCAAAGTTTCCTTGTGTCCACTGCTATTCAATAGCCCCCTAGAAATATCCTTTAATTTTGTCCAGGATTTTCTTGCTAGTATGGGAATAAATGTTTTTCAAGTCCTTCTACATCCTAACTAGAAGAGGAAGTCATAAAATGTTTTTAATGAAATAGCATTAGTGTGAAATAGAAAAAAATGAGAATATACTGCCTATAAACAAGGGAAAGTATTGCTTCAGAAATGTTCATTTCAGATGTGTGTGTATGTAACGGATTGCAAATGTATTTATCATGGTGAAGTGTGGTCAAAAATTTCTGGAAAGTCTCTGTTCTAGAGACCTTAAAGTCCACTTTGGTATAAAGCACAGATTTAGAGAAAGAATATTAGGACACCAGTCTCTACAGAGAATAGTCTACTACTAGATCAACTTCAAGCATTGAAACTTTTCAGAAACCCAAAGCCAGACACCTAGATTTAAATTCTCTGCAACTTACTCTGTAGTACGGCCTTGTACTCCTAACCAATCCAGCCTTAATCTTGAACAAGGGAATAAGACTCAGCAGTAGAGTTACTGGAAGGATCAAATGAAATAATATGTAAAGTGTCTTGTACAAAGTAAGTGCCCAATAATGGCTATGACATTACTGTCACAATTTATTTAAACATTATATGTGCATGGGTCTCAGTACATATTCTCACCAATCTATCCTCCTGAATGTCTCTCTTCATTTCTATCCCCAGTACAAAAAACCTTAATTTATGCCCTATCATTCTTCATCTAAATCTACCATAAGTAGCCTCCTCTCTGGCCTACCTTCCTCCGATATCAACCCCCTTTCAATACTGTTGCCTGAGTGCTATTTCTAAAACTTAGACACGGTCAAGTCACAAATCAGTTAAATCTCTTAGTGGTGCGCCATAATCTACCAAGGTGATTATCAAAACATATCTTTAAAGAGCCATGTGCTTTCAAGAACTGACCAAGGTTCTGCTATTAAAACTGAATAATCTATACCCCCCACCACCCAGTTTCCAGAAATAAGTTAAATTAGTGGCCATAATTTCTTCAATATTAAGTTTTTCTCCACAAATATATCTTAAACATTTGACCCCTGCTACTATTTCTGGTGATGGTTAATACTAACAAAATGGCAAAACAAATAAATACATGGCCAACAAATATTAATGAAAAAATTGGAACAAGCTAATCATGAAGTGTTTCAAGCTTTTTTAAAAACCCATAGGCACACGCACATCTGTTTTTATAGGACATACACAAAAATGGTCATGATTTTGCTCTAAATAGTTTCTGGTTTAAATGGTAAAATTAAATGTGTAAATATTTCATGGTGTACCAGCAACAAGATAAAGTCCATACTCCTTAACATAACATAGGAGATCTTTCACCCTCTGATTCCAGCTATGACTCCTACCACTTGCCGTGCTCACACGCTACATTCTAATAACATCAAATACTTTGCACCTACTAGGGAGATTTAGAACTGGATTATTAGAGTTACACAGAGTTCAAATACCATCAGACTTGTTTCTTAGTTATATAACCTGAGTGAAATTATTTAATCCTTCTAAACCTGCTTCCTTATCTATAGAATAGTTAGAATGATTTTAGGTAACACATATTGAGCACTTACTATGAGCCAGGCATAGTTCTCCTCACTTTACCATTATTAACTCATCTAAGTCTTGTGATAATCCATGAGGTAAATGCCACTGTTATCCTCATTTTGCAGAAGAGGTTAAGTAACTGATACATGTTTTAGCACTTTCTGCCACAAAAGACAGGTTTTTTTGGTAATTCTATAAGGTTGTTGTGGGGATTAAATATGAGATGATGTAAATAAAATGTTTAAGACAGTTCCTGGTATATAAACACTGCTCAATAAATGATAGCTACTATTAACTTCACGAACATACAATGTACTTTCAAGACCAGTTCAAAGTTTTCCTGTGAGATCTTCCTTAGCCCTTTACCCAGAGTTAATCATTCTTTCTATGTGCTCCCATTACACCTAACAGTACTCTGTAATTGTTTCCCAGTTTTGAATTCTCCTTACAACAAATACTTCAGTATATCTTTTCCATGACCTCAAAAATCTTAATAACCTAGAGTCATTCTTGCGGGGTATAGTTAGAAAAAAGGAAACTCAGGGATGAAAATTAAAAGAGAGATATAGCATCAATAGCTAAGAAGAGTAAACACTTCTGCAATGCTGTTTTGAAAGACCTAAAGTAAACCTATATTTCAGAATGTCACTCCTGTACTCATTACAGCAGAGGATGCGAAGATATGCATCAGAGAAAATTTTAACATAGTAAAATCTGCTCAGCAAGATGGATAAGAATTTGAACTGTTCATGTTATTTGCTTTTTTGAATTTTCTGTTAAGTATATTTAATTAAACTAGCTATAAAATATTAATTTATCAAATTCTAGATAAATTTTCAATATAACCCACAGGAAAAATTCTTGCCTAAACTTCTTCACTGAATTTGGCTAAAAATATTTTACAGCAAATGATAAAGGAACAAAGCAACAGAGACAAAAAAGTAAAATATCAGACTGGCTTGTGTCTTTCAAAACTTTTATCATTTTGCTGACTGCACCTCGAATAACAAACCTTCAAAGCAAGCACATATAGGGTATCAGCCTTTTATCTCACTACCATCAGAGGAAACAGCCTTACAGGTAACTATAAGGGAATTAAAAATAATTCCCAAAATAGCAAAGAAACATTAAAAACTCAGGGAAATGTATACAAGATCTTGTGGTAGCTCACAGCGAAAAAAAATGTGACAATGAATATAAGTATGTTCATGTATAACTGAAAAATTGTGCTCTACACTGAAATTTGACACAACATTGTAAAACGACTGTAACTCAATTTAACAAATGTTAAAAAACTCAAATATTACTAATAATAGACAACATAAACATCTCAAGCAGTTATTGTGCCTAACTGCAAAGCAAGAAATATGGTTCTTCCCCCCAGAACTGAATTCTTTAACAATTCTATCAACTCTGTTGAGATAGCTGTCATAGGAATTTTTTGTGGGTTTTTTTTCTTAAATGAAAGAATTAAAAATGCTAGTTGATTTAATGCAGATTATATTCAGAATTTTGAGGCACAAGACAAAGATTTAGAATAATGCTAACTTTGTGATTGTGTTACATAGTTGGTTATCCACATTATTCAAAAAACTTCCAAATTCAAATTCAAAAAACTTCCAAATGACTACAATCCTTTGCTGTTCCCTGATTCTAATGGGTACCACTGGAGGTTTTATTTGCCACAGCTGTGAGACTTTAGGAGTTATCCCTATAACTAACCCAGTGATGTTACGGACTGAATGTTTGTGCTCCCCCAAAAGTTGTATGTTGAAGCCCTAATTGCCAATGTGATCGTATCTGGAGGTGGGGCTTTGGAAGGTAATTAAGTCATGAGGATAAAGCCATCAGGAATGAGATTAGTGCCCTTATAATAAAAGACATGATGAAGATGATCTTTCCAATACTGGAGGATACAATGAGAAGACCATTTACAAATTAGGAAAAAGGCCCTCAGACTAAAAACTGGATTGGACAGCACCTTGATCTTGCACTTCACAGACTCCTGAACTGTGAATATTAAATTTTTGTTGTTCAAGCTACCCAGTCCATGGTATTTTTGTTACACCAGCTAAAGCTGACTAGGACAAGTGGTAATTCTTACTGGTTCCACCTTCAAAATATTATTTCTAACTCCAACCATTTACCTTCTTTACTACTGCCCCACTAATCCATGCCACCATCATTTCTTCTTTTCCCATTTTTTGATTTCTCCTCAGTTTTCACCTTCCCTGACCATTTTATCTCAAATAAGGCTTGCTTCCCCACATATTTCTCTATGTCTTCACCCTGCTATATTTCCCCCCCAGAGCTTATCATTTACCTGAAATTCTATTATTTATTTGTTTGTTTACTTATTGTTTGTCTCCCCTATTGGAACATAAGCTTTTCACCACTGTCTCCCCAGTACCTGGAAGAAAACACACCATATACTAACCCCTTAGTAAATTTGTTAAATGATGACTAAATCTTGAATATAAGAATGTATAATAAGCAAAGGTTTATGAAAATTAGCAATGCCTAATACTTTAAGGGTCTCCGATGATTTGAAGTTGCCCTATTTGTAGTATAGGGAAACATTTTAGAATACTTTAAAGATAAATGAATAATACCAAAACAACTTATTTAAATGATTATAAGTACCACAACAATGACTTTTTTGTACATTTCCTATTTGTCAGGCACTAAATGCATAATCTCATTTTATCCTTAAAACAATCCTTAGAGGAAGATACCTTCACTTTCTAGATGAGGAAACTGAGGCTTAGCAAGGTTAGATAACTTTTTAAGGTCATATACATCATTATGAGTGGGAAAATCAGAATTTGAACTCCAAAATCCTTGTTATTATTAATAGCATGTAAATTTACCTTCAGAATAGAAAGACATTTTTAAAAGGGGCAATATATAAGTCAGAAGTCTCCAAATCTTGATTCTAAACTCCTAGGAACAAAAAAGACTGATTTATGTGTATTTATAAGTTATAGGCATACACAACTATAATAACATCATGCATATTATAATGTACACAAAAATAAAAAAATTTTAAAGCTCTATTTTTAAAAATCATTTTACTAATTTTGTTAAAAATTAAATACATAAAAGGCAGGTAAAATAATCATTTCACTCTCACGAAAGTATTATTAATATATTTTAACTAAGAGCAATGTATTAAACATGATTTTTTTTTCTTGAAACAGCAATTCAAAGATCTAGTTCTAAATCTGGTTTATTTTAATACTTAGTTTTAAGGGTGTTATGGGCTGAATTACGTCCAAATTCATATGTTGATGTCCTAACCTCCTGTATCTCAGAATATGACTGAATTTGGAGATACAGTCTTTAAAAACGTAATTAAGTTAAAATGAGATCACTAGGGTGGGCCTTGATCCAGTATGACTGGTGTCTTTATAAGAAACGGAAATTTGGATACAGAGACATACAGAGGGAAGGCTGAATGAAAACACAGGGTGAAGACAGCCATCTAGAAAGCCAAGGAGAGAGGCTTAGAAAAAATCAATCATGACAACACCTTACTCTCAGATTTCTAGCCTCCAAAAGTGTGAGAAAATTAATTTCTGTTGTTTAAACCATTCAGTCGACAGCGGTTTGTTATGACAGCCTGAGCTGGCTAACATAAAAAGGCCATAGTAATTGAAAAAGATAACTCACCACAATACATACAGCCAATGAAAGAAGAGCTTAACTGACTGAATCAAAATACTCATTGGTCAATTCTATTCACCAATTAAGCAAGGGTTTTTGTCAAAATTTGGTAAGTATATTTCCATCTTCTCCAATGTCTGTCTGCTATACTTGCAAACTAACTAGACAGTATTACATTATTTAAATTTTTAACAAAGTGATTAAAAATCCACTGAAACTACTTTGAAAGATTTTAAAACAGATTGGAAAACTGTTTCCAGCGGCGCCAAGTATGCAGACATGAGAGTTTTATAGATAACACATTCACTTCATTTTGGGCAACAACTAATAGCAATAGAAACATCTTAATTATAAAATTCTCTCTCTAAATCATGAGTTAATTTAGAAAAACAATTGACTTTTCATTCATTATTAACTCTTACCTTTAAGAGACATAGTAATGTGTTTATATTTAAATGTTTTTTACCAATAACCACTTATCATAGAAAACGACAATTTTGGAACTTCTCTTATGGTAAAGAAAAATTGTGTGTGATATTTTAAGTTTGGCAACTTTTAAAAATACTTCTCCATAACAAACGAGAGAATTACTGTGAGATAACAAAATATTTTCATGGACTGTGATGATTCTATCATTTAAAAATATAATCTGTAAATTCAGCTACTTGGACACATATAAAATGGACACACATAACTTATGTGTTACAGTAACTAAAAGTGAACAATAGCTAAAAGACAGGTGAAGATGTCACTGTCTATTCCTTTTGCTGGGGAATGACCGCATTCCCTTGGGATTAATTCCTTAGATGATATCCGGTAAGAGTGGAGGCACCAGTGTCAATCTGCATGTTAAATATTTGGCAAAGTCTAACATTACTTTTTGAGGTGAAAAGGAAAATAAATAACAACTCTAATGCTCTTTTCACATCCTAATGTATCATCTTGTGCACCTCCAGCAGATCATGAGTACAGAGTAAGGTATTCCAACCTACATGTGCATTCACCATTTTATAAATGAGGGTATTCAAGGCCAAAGTAACCAGGTGGCCCAAAGTTCTGTAAACAGACAGTGTAAACAACCCTTCCCTTTGAGACTCAAATAAGAGAAGGAGTCAGAAGAAGCAATAACTATTTCCCCCCAGTTTTACTGAGATATAATTGACAAAACATTGTGTAAGTTTAAGGTATACAACATCAGGATTTGATACATATATACACTGCGAAATGCTCAGCACAACAAAGTTAGTTAACACATTCATCACCTCACAAAACTTTTTGTTTTTAGTGAGAACATCTAAGATCTACTCTCTTAGCAACAGTATTGTTAACTAGAGTCACCAACATCTGTTTTCTGAAAGGTGTAGAAGTACATGCCCACAGGGGTCATTTACATCTGGATAGTCCTCAGGCTTTCCTGAATGACACGGAAACATAAAAGGAGCCTAGAGGAGAAGGAAGATACCAGGCAGAAGAAAAGAAGAATGTGGTATGGGAAAACTGTTCCTCAATCTAAACATCAAAGAGGCTAGAAATCACAACAGTAGCCAGATTTCTGCTGCAACTGAACCTCAATCTAGTGTTCCAGCTAGTAATCTAGTTTAGACAATCTAGGTATGGTGACTGCAAATTACGCCATATCTAGATATGTATCAGGCCTAAGAGGCTGTACAGGCCACTGAGGAACAGGCTTTAAATAAAGTAGGAAAAGAAATAACTTCACAAACTAGCTTCTTATACCATGAAGTTAGCCAAGACTATATCAGGATTTATAGAAAAATTCAAAATCTCTAGGAATGTGGCAGCAAACTCTTCAGCTAACTATACCTCTCGGAATCCAGGAGATAATTCTGATTTCCAAAGAGTTACTTTGGACCGTAGAGACAAACACAGATTTGGAAATTAGATTCATAGGAGCCAGGAGGACTTTGTGTGCAAAAAAATCTTTATCTTTATCTGATTCCTACATTAGGAGTACAGGGACCAGCTCGCAGCAACTCCTGCTCTGTCCGATGTGCCTTCTTTATAGACCCAGGAATTTCTTTGGGATGCACATCAAATTTTTGATGTGAAAGGTATAAAAATATTTCACTAACAGATAAGACAGAGATGTAGCAAAAAGATAATAAAATATGACTGTTCTGGTCAAAGATGGCAAGAAGAGTTTAATTTGGAGTGGGCACCCTTACAGTAAAAATCAGATTATGAATGTCTAGTTGATCCACAAAATGATAATGCACACTGTTCAAATCACTAATAATCTGCTGGTTTCTCATGCTCTTCAGGTGGTTTCTAAATCACCTCTTCCTGCTCTCAGGTAATGTTTGTGAAAGGAATACAAACTGATTTTTTTGTAGTAGAACCCCTGGTGTAACATACATGCTAATCAGCACACTGAGTAGATCACATCCTTGAACTGAAAATAACAGTTATACCAAATAAAAGGCCAGTAAAATGCAGTTAGCATATAAGGTTTTACCAAATACCAGCACTTTAAAGATACTCAACTAAAACTACCCAAGAAAAATAAATTTATAAATAGACTTTGAAAAAGTGGAAAATACATAACCCCAAAGTTTAGAAAATGTTTTCTAAATAATCTAGAGATGTGGTTCATCACTCACATCACTGTTCCCCTCCCATAAACACGGCTATAATTTAACAGGAGTGTGTTTAATGTTATCTAATCGCATGGCTGAGGTCAAAACAGTCCTCTCAGTCTAACTCAGTTCTTACGTATTTCTGATCAGCAGTAGAACCTAATTACCATTATTCAAATATTTCCAGTAAATAAAATACAAAGGAAAAAAAAAACCAGGAGATGCAAAAGAGATATATTTGTATAGTAATGTGATATTTTAAAATAATAACAATTATTATTTATTAAGTGCTTGCATGTGCCAAGCACTGTGCTTAGTACCTACTTTCATTATTCCATTTAATTCTCACAACTCTGACAGTCATTATTACCTCCATTTTGTAGACGGGGAAGCTGAGACTGAACTGGTTAAGTAGGTTACCCAAAGCAACACAAACTTAGTTCCACTTTGCGCCAAAGCTTGTGCATTTAACCATTGTATATTACTTGTTTTGTGGGTAGACATAACAATAATATCAGCTAGTAAAACAGGATGTCAAATGCAACCTTTCCTGTCCTCTCTGAATTTCAGCAGGGGCTTCAAAGGCCAAAATCAAAACAATAGGAGTCAAATACTTCCCTATTCTAAAGAGAAGTGCAAGGCTTTTAAAGTGAGGTGGCCAAAATCTGGCTCTGCTGACATCAGCTCATTTCCCTTGTCAAGACTACATGAGAAGAACTTCATTTCCTTAATTGTAAGGATTACAAGGGACAATAGAGAGGACTTCTTTAAAGAAAGTAGGTGGTGTACGTTTCTCTGCCTCCTAAGGGAAAAGGGGGAGACAATTCCTGCCCACCTCAAGCCAAGGGACTGAAACTTCAAGATAACCACTTAGAGTGCTTAACATATATCCTGAAGTAGGAGGAACAAGGGTCTGGTATCAACTCCTCGGCTAGGGGGGAAAAGAGCTGGCTCAGAGCTAAATTTTGAAGACAGCTTAGGTACAACAGTCAAGTAATGTTTCATCAGAAGAGGAAGTGTTATAAAATGCTACAATGTGGAAAATTACATATAAAATTAACTTCAACATCATGAAACTTTAGAATTTCATTAGATTAATGCAATGTTAGTAACTATCCACATAATTAAATGAAGAGTATCTTTTCTTTTTTTATTGAGGTATAATTGACATATAACATTATATTTTAGTTTTAGGTGTATAACATAATGATTCAATATACGTATACACTACAAAATGATCATGTAGTCTAGTTAACATACATCAACATACACAGTTAGAGAATTAAATTTTTTTTTCTTGTGATGAGGGCTTTTAGGATTTACTCCCTTAGCAACTTTCAAATATGCAGTATGGTATTATTAACTATAGTCACCAGGCTGTACATTACCTCCTCAACATTTATGTATTTTATAGCTGTAAGTCTGTATGTACCTTTGACCCCTCTACCCATTCTGCCCACCACTCCCACCATCCCTGTCTCTGGCAACCACTAATCTGATCTGCATCTATGAGACTGGAGTTTTGCTTATTTGGTTAGATTCCACATATAAGTGAGATCATGCAGTCTTTGTCTTTCTCTGTCTGACTTATTTCACTTAGCATAATGCCTCAAGGCCCACCTATGTTGCAAATGGCAGCATTTCATCCTTTTTATGGATAAGCAACATTCCATTGTATGTATGTGTGTGTACGTATATATATGCTGTATATATATATATGTATATGTATATATATGCTGTATTTTTTTTATCCATTCACCTATTGATGAACACTTTTGGTTGCTTCCATATATTGGCTACTGTAAATAAGGCTGCAACGAACATGGGGAACAGATATCTTTTCAAATTAGTGTTTTCATTTTCTTCAGAAAAATACTCAGAAGTGCAATTGCTAGATCATATGTGCTTTTATTTTTAATTTTTCGAGGAACCTACATACTGCGCCAGCATTTTCCACACACAGTGGTGCACCAGTTACACTCTCATCAACAGTGCACAAGGGTTTCCTTTATTCCACATCCTCACCAACACCTGTTATTTCTGGTCTTTTTGATAACAGCCATTCTAACATGTGTGAGAGGATATCTCATTATGGTTTTGACTTCTATTTTCCTGATGATTAGTGATATTAAGCATCTTTTTATGTGTCTGTTGGCCATCTGTATATCTTCTAAATGAAGTTTTATCTTAATCTTTTTGATCTTAAAAAAAACTCTCTAAAGTAAGAAATAATTGTCCCAAATTAGACCTTTGTAAATACTTCAAATAACTTTAAAATAACCTACGTTCTAAATAATAAACTCAAACTTGACTAAGTTCTTAGCAAGACACTGGAAAATAAAAGCAGCAAAATTCTTACTTCCTAGAATGTTCAAAGGTTGAAAAAATTTTCCAGAAATTAAAAAGAAGCCATTTTTCCAAAGTTTTAGAAGTAATACTACTTTTTAGAAATTTTGAAAATATAGAAGACGGCGAAAAAAATATAAGCCAACAACATTCAGCATAATCACTGTTACATTTTGGCATATTTCCTTCCTGTCTTATTTCATAAGAATATTTTTATATAGTTGCAATTATAGTATATATGTAATTGTATCCTGCTTTTCTTTTTAGCGTTATGTAAAAAGATGTACTTATCAAGGTTTAAAACTGAGACATAACAGGCTCTCTTAAAAACATACATGCATATCCATTGTACAATGTAACTTCCTATTTCATATTAAAGCTTTTAAAAAAGCCAGAAGACATATTTCTCAAGTCCTCAAATCACATTCCCAAATTATACAGCCATTGGATATTTTATCTCACTTGACAATACAAAATCAACAAAAAGTAAAACTGCATTCACACAGTTATTAAACACATCTCCTTTCCCTCAAATTACCATTTAAAACACATGAAAGTACCAGGTCTTCAATATATTAACCCTCAGGCCCAATAATATCATTTAGAAACAATCAAAGTTATTACTAAGATCACAAATTATTACCAGCTCTTCCCCTCCTTTTCCTGAACAATTCAGCCAAAAGCCATGGGGTGGAACAGAGTGAAGTAGGCATCCACACCGTATCACAAATCCTTTATTACTTGATAATCACACTGGAGTTTTAGAATGACTTTTATGGAGCATCATGCTCTGTTGGAATTAAACTTTATAAACTCCCAAAACATGACTAATCCAAAACAGATCAGTTCTAGAACACTCTGGGTCAATTCTCTTCTATCATAGAAAGTCATGGAAGTAGATAAAAGATGGGACAAAACACCAGGAGTATGTGGAAACACGAAGGCCAAAGGAAGGGACCTTTCAAACAGAAAACAGTGGTCAATAGTGACCTGTCAAAAGTCAAATAAGGTAAAGATTTGAGTGTCTATTGGTCCTTAGGACCTGGGCGAGAGCAGGTTCAGTGGCATGGAGGAGGCTGAAGGAAGATCACAGTGAATGAGAAATGGATAGGAAAAAACAAATGGAAACAGCAACTGTGGACAACCCTTTCAAGGAGTTTATCCAGGTGGACAAGTGGACAATAGAGTGGTGGCCAGACAGGAACATGGGGTCCAGGAAAGCTTTTTATTATTTTTTAAGATAGAAAATAACTAAGCTTGTTTAAAGCACTAGTGGAAAGGAGTCAGTAGAGAAGAGAAGAATCAAGGCTAGAAAGCAAACCCCAAGAGGGAGAGCAGGCATGAGCCTCCAACTGGAACTGGAGGGATTAGCACTTGACAGAAAGAGGGACAGCTCTTCCATCAGAACAGGAGGTAATGAGAAAAGAAAGATAAGGATGCAGGTACATTTGTAGATTTGGGGGCTGTACACTGATTAACTTCCCCTCTAATGGCTTCTATTTTCTCTTTGAAATAATATGTGCAATTATTTGCTGAGAGTTAAGTGAGAGAGAGAAAAGCCAAAGATTTAAGAAGAGTAAACAAGGTTTAAAACAGGCATTGGGAAGAAAAAAGAAGCAAGAATACATACGTTACATACATAAACATAAATAAGCAGAGAGTTTTAAAAAGGCAGAGAATTAGGGACTAAACCTTTGAGACATTAATCACGATTAGGAACCGCAGATGAAAAGAAAAGGGAGAATCAGATAGAGAGTTTATGAGGAGAAACTGGGTTCGAGGGAAGCAACAAACACAAGGAAAGTAGGCACACGTAATATCAACAGGGAAGGAGACAAAGTGAGCAATCACAATTGTTTTGGGGAGAAATGGAGAATCAAAGAGGGATCGTCCAAGGGCAGTAACAGCAGAAGTATATGTTGGTATGGTTTTATAGAACACACACACACACACACACACAAAATCCCTAAGGTTCTTGAGTCTGCTTAGTGGGAGAGAAGGATTGTCTGATGAATCAAACCCTCTTTCTCTTGCACTGTAGGCCAGTGTTTCACCAACTCTTCCGACCACAATCCATGGTAAGAAACACATTTAATTCACAATACACACACAACTCAAACAGAAGTTTCACAAAACAATAATTAACCTTACTACATATGATAAAGTAAAACATAAAGTTAACATCTAGTATTATTTTATCATTACTTACATTTAAAATTCCAAAATTAATACATGATATAAATATTAAAGTTAGAAAAGAGTCAGTGTAATGCAATGGGTGACCTTTCCTGTTCATAAATTAATTCCAGTCTGGAAAACACAAGGACAATGCTATGTACTTATCGGGTTCACTATAGAGTCTTGTGTTCTTTTGCTTTAAATTGGGTCAGGGTTGAAAACCCTACTTGAAACAATAAGCTGTTGTGAATGGCAAATATAGTACTACACTCATTCTATTTAGTAATGGGAATTCTTTGGTCTTAATACAAAATGACAATTAGCAATGTCATGTAATCACTTCAGAGTAAATTAAGAACTAAGCTGTAAGAATTTTCTTCTTGGAATACACACTGAACTCAATTATTGATGCAGAGCAAATGGATCTTTTAGCCAAACGTTTTTCTTTAATGTTTCAGATTTCCCCCCAGGAAAATAATAACTAAATTTTGCAGAGAGATGAGATCTTACAGTATCTCTACATTTTACTTTGTTCAAATTTTCTTCAATGACAATGCTTTCTTCCAGATGCAGCAACGATGTCTGAAAGATATAGTGCCTAGAGTGAAAGGTAATAACCTGACATAACAATGTCATTTGGACCTTAGACATATAGCTTAAAATTTAATTCACTAGGTCATCAAAAACATCAATTACATATACAAATTCTGTTATTCAAAAACACTGGAAAACACCTGCCAAATGAGGATGCCTTTCAATTAGAAAAATTCTAGATTCATACAATCTGCTTAGCTCCTTATCTCTTAACAACTGTCAAACTCTACTGTGACATAGTAAATAGTATAATCAGCTATGAATAAAATATTTTTAAAACTTGGCTACTTAGAAAGTCTCCTTTATAATCATTAATAACTTGTAATGTTTTTCAATACATCCATGAGATTCAGAGGGTTTTCAAGACATACCAAAGCTTTGTGATACACAAAATAGTGATTCCAAAGAGCACTCAAAGCCCTTAAAACAAATGGAACAGAAAGAGAACCCATACCGACCTGCTGGGCAGAGTGCTCACTCGTGCCCAGCCCGCTGCTTCTGCTGGGGGAAGCTTCAAGGAAACCAGTGGTCCTACTGCCCTGGACGGTCAGAAGAAAGCAGGAGGATGCCTGCACTGTCAGTTGTGTTGCTTTGACTATTGTTTGTCTCCGTCTCTCTTTTGGTCTTTATCACTCTCTTTCCTTCCTTCCCTGTCCTTTAGTGTTCAAAGGGTGATTTGAAGGAATACTCAATAAAACGTAAGTGTAAACTTTTAGTGAAAAAAAAAGCACTGTTATCAGTCACTTCAGTGTTAAAATAACTCCTCTATGTTTTCTAATCATATTTGCTATTCGCTTACTTACAATTATTTCAAATTTTTTTCCCAGTTTAATTTATGAGGAACAACAATTCAATTTTAAAATTCTTAAATATGCCCACACAGTTGGGGTTAAATTTAAACAACACAGAAAAACCCTCCTTATTAATTACCTTGCCACCATTTGTGACAAACTAAAAGCACAGTGAAACTTATAATACTAGTGATCCCATCAATTTGGACTGTAAAAATCTGCACCAAACTGTAGCCACCTCATAAGCATTACTGAAATGTCCCATAATGATACAGAATAGAGGTACGTCAACATTAAGAAGTGCAATTTTTAATTTTCCACTGACTAATCACCAAACATCATAAATGTAACATACATGCATTCTAGACAAATACTTTTTTCAAGAAATATTTAACCATTTTTCTCTTATGCCACTAATATGCAATTAAATAAAACAATAATGAATCTCTCCCAGTAATGATCTTTAAATTAAAAGGAAACTGAGATAATTTCATGTTCTCTTCTTTCTTTGAAAATATTTTCAAAGGTTTATTGAAAAGTCCTGCGTGATGTTTAAGAATCTTTTCGATTTTAAAGATTTTTAACTTTCATTTGTAACATTAACACAAATATGTGCAGTCTGTCATTTTAGTCAGGCTTTCAGCATTTGATAAACTCATTTTTTAAATAATATTCATTAAACTCTTATACTTTTTCTCAAGTCACTATTTCCTCAACAGTTTTGTACTTCCATATGCCACTACTGAATATGCCTCTGTATTTTTTTTTTACTTCATGGTTTCTTCTCCTGATAATTAAACAATACATTTTAAGGGCAAATTGATCTAGTTTGCTTTTAAATAACAATTATCATTGAACGGTTAAAAATATCACACTTGAAGAATGTATTTAAAGTTCAAAAATAAAACCTGGTTAGATAGTGTCTCATCATTTATACCAACATCAGAGAAAATTCTGATGCATTCTGCTTGACCCTGAATTATGGTAATATAAATTAACTGTGCAATGACAACCACCGAATTACCATCATCATCAAATTGACCATCACCCTAATTCACATAATGTTGCTCTTTTGTTCCATGTTACCCCTTACAGTTTAAGCAGGGACCAGGGAAAAGGTGATTTGCAGTAAATACTGTTGTAGAGCAGGCTGTGTCATTTCCTCCCAGCAGGCCCTATTATCATCAGCCTTAATAGACTCTTATTTAATCAGAGTATCAAAGAATACAGATAAATATTTAAATACAAAATTATGCTTCATATTGCTAAGTAACCAATTTAAAAATATCCTAGACAGCTGGAGTTTTTTTGGTTTTTCACTTGAATGGAAGGAAGAGAAAGAAAGAAAAAAAGCATATCCCTTTTAAGTAGCACCAAGAATAAAACACACACACACAAATACATACACCCGACTGGTCCTAAATTTTAACATCCACACAGAAAAAAATCCACAAAGCCATTTCTATGAATTCAAACTTCAAAGTAAAACTAGTAATTTGTCTTCCACGTCCTCTGCTGTAAACATTTATCACTGCTAATGAAAACCAGGAAAGTCAGATAGTTAAAGAAGGAGCACAAATAATGACCCATAACTAATATAAACAGGTTAACACTGCCTGAACTGAATGTTTAGAATTATATTTACAGGTTGCTAACCAAGAATCAGATTTATAAGCAAAAATAAAAATCTTAAATTTCCTCCTCAAAAATAGCAGGTGCAAGAGAAACATCTGGGATGGCTAGATATGAAAACATCAGTCCTTTACATTTTCTTCTCTTATCTCACCGTTATTTAATCTTTCAGTGCAATAATTTGCTATAATGCCCTTGAAGCAGAGAGAAAAAAAACTTCATGTTTTCTTTCCCTTAGGAAAGACAAAAAGGAAAAAGACAAAAGATTCCATCCTGCCCAACCCTCTGGGAAACCAGTACAGAACTCTCCTTCCAGGTTTGGTCTTTCATTCCACCAGCTTTCAATGTCCCCACTTTCACTGAGGCAAAAAGAGTTTTTACTGGTTCAGTAAGGAGTACTGAATGTTAGAAAATATTTTCAAACATATTTTTGATTCTGACATTGTACAAGGTAATCTATTTCTCTGTATCTCAGGTTCCAAATCAATGAAGGGAGTGTTTTCCAATTATTCTATTTAGGAAATAAAGGATGAATGAAAATTTCTCAGATGTTTTAAGAAATACACTGGAATTTAAAAGCAGGAGGTATAACTTTGAAGAATCATTTTTTAAAAACTAAACTTACAAATCTAAGTACTTCAAAGAACACCTCTTACAACAGGGTCAGCAAGACTATGGCCTACCTGTAGGCCAAATGTGACTCAACACCTGTTTTTGGCTTGTGAAGTTTTTTCATTTTTTAAATGGTTGAAAAAAAATAAAAAACGTATACTACTTCATGACATGTGAAAATGATATGAAATCCAAATTTTACTGTCTGTAAATAAATTTTAATTTGAACTCTGTCCACGCTCATTCATTTAAGTATTTGGCAGAACTGGGTAGCTGTGACAGAGGCTGCATGGCCCACAGTCTAAAATATTTACTACCTAGCCCTTCACGGAAAAAGTTTGCCACTCCCTACCTTAGAAACCATACACCTATTCTAACGATACTACCAATTAGGAAACTATTTTTGAAATTCCTTTTTCGAAAATGCCTTCCAAGCCATAGCACATTCTTTTGATTCTCCTCAGTGGTGACAAACCTTCATTCTTTGAAGATGAGTATGAATTCTGGAAACGGCTAAGCCATTTGTAGCCAAGATTGAATAAGTTGCTTATCAAGATGAATCAACAAGCAAACGTTTGTGGATAATCTAAGTTAATGGGAGGCAAAGATTTCTCTTTTAAAAAAAGCACCATCTCTGACTTCCCAAGAGCTAACAACAGCTAACGACCAAGTGAGGGGAGAGTCAGATGCATTCATAGCTTTGATCCAAGGTAAAAAGGCTCTGCAGACGGTCCCTGACTTAGTAGGGCTCCGCCTAAAATTTTCTGACTTCATAATGGTACCAAACTAGTATGCATTCAGCAGAAACCACATTTTGAATTTTGAATTTTCATCTTTCCCTGGGCTCGTGATACACAGTATGATACTGGTCATGCTGGGCGGTGGCAGGAGCGGCAGCTCCCAGTCAGCCAGGATCATGAGGGTAAAAAACCGATACACTCCCGACCATTCCATACCCATACAACCATTCTGTTCTCTACGTTTAGTACAGTATTCAATAAACTACATGAGATAATTCACCGCATTATAAAACGGGCTTTGTGTTAGATGGTTCTGCTTAACTGCAGACTGATGTAAGTGTTCTGAGCACAGGTAAGGTGGCTCAGCTAAACTATGATGTTTCGTAGGTTAAATATATTACATGAATTTTTGACTTTAGATATTTTCACCTTATGACGGGTTTATCAGGACACAACCCCATGGTAAGTTAAGGAAGATCTGATAAAAGCCCATTTTATAATAAAGTGCTGAATATATCACATAACTGATTGAATACTGCACTGAAAGTGAAAAACAGAGTGGTTGTATGGGGACAGAATGGTTTTAAGTATATTGGCTGTTTACCCTTGTGACTGCGTGGCTGACTGGGAGCTGCGGCTGCTGCCAATGCCCAGCGTCAGGAGAGAGTACTGCATCGCATACTGCTAGCCCCGGAAAAGATCAAAATTTCAAGTACAGTTTCTACTGAATGTGCATCACTTTTGCATCATCCTAAAGTTGAAATATTAGAAGTGGAACCATCTTAAGTTGAATACCATCTATATAAGCATGGAACTAGAAAGTATAAAGGAGGAAAAATAATTCTGTAATAAAGCCAGAAGATCTACTTTCTTGGTTGGCTGTGAATTTTTTTTGCAAAGAGGTACTCCAACAATAATTCGGGCAAAACACTTCGGGAATAAATGAGTGACTGCCAAGTGAAATCTTAAAAGAACAGGATTCATTTGGATGTAAAAGTGGTTTAATCTTCAATTAAGCCCTTTTAATTGCTTTATAATCACAATTAATAAGAAAATTAACATAAAAATCCCTTCCATTCATACAAAGCAAATCATTTATCCTTGGCCCTCTTGTCTTCTAATTCCTCATGTTCTCCCTGAGCAATTTCATCTGCTTTTATTTACGGCTTCAATTCCCACTTAGTGGCTAACTCCGCAATCTGAATCCCCAACCTGAGCCTCCCTTCTGGGCTCCACATCCTCTCTTGACATCTCCATCTCCATCACCACTTCAAACTCACTGTGTTCAAAATTGAATTAATTATCTTCCTCTCACATTAAAAATTAAATCAAGTTCCTCTATCCAGTTTCTCAAGCTAAGAAACTAAGTTTTTACTCTTCTGTTCACCTTCAAAGCCAATCACTTTTTAAGCCCTGTAAATTCTATATCTTTATCATATTTCTGTCCTCTCCTCTTCACCTCTATTACTATTTTCCTATTCTAGGCCCTTATCTTCTCTCATCTAGGTTATTTCAACAGCAACAGCCTTCTAACTTATCTCTCTCCCTTTTGCCTTTCTCCATCCAATCCAGCCTCCACACCCTACCACCACTGTGTTATCTTTCCTAATTAGTCCTTCACTGGTTCTCATTGTCTTTAGAATCAAGTCCAAAGTCCTCAGCACAATACAAAGGCTCTTCACCACATGCCACCACAGACTTCTTTTTTCTTTTTCTGAGTCATAACTTTTCACTTGCCTAAATCTGTATGTTGTTTTATAACATATCCTATACTTCAAAGTATTAAAACTACCTTTAACACCATATTCTATAGTGTAAAGATTTTGCCAAACTGGACAAATCTTCATTATTTCAAATGAAAGGCACTGAAACCCCATACTTATCTAATTTCTAGAAGTTTCAGTAATTCTAATTCTTTTTCCAGCTTATTTCCCAGCACCATCTCCTTAGGCCAACCCTCATCTCTATACACTCTGACTTTTAGAGACAATGTGGACTGTAACACATTCCTCAAACTACCATATACTTTCACATAATATTCCTGGTTTTCATCCTTATCTTCTGTTTCCTTCCCCAACTCAGCAAATTCCTACTCAACCTTCAAAGCTAAATTCAAATGTGGTATCTTCGCTCTAATCCTCCTCCCCAACATATATAGAATTATTTCCTCTTATCAATGTCCCCATTACACTTTACAACTGTTATAACTCTTACCACACTGAAATTGTAGGGACTTATTTACATGTCTGGTTATAAGCATCTTGAAGGCAGGGAAGCATTTTCTTTTCTTGAATCTAACATTTAACTTATGGTCTGAGAACAAACATTTTAAACTTCTTGAAAAACAGTCATCTCTTGTATTATTAAGATAACGCCATAATTGTAGTAAGTGAGTGACTGAGAGCTTAGAAACAAAAAGAATCCCACGTCATTCACCAGGAAAAAAGTATCCTATATACAAAGTATAATTAAATTGTAGCTTGGACATGCCTTCATCTACACCTTGCAATACCAGTTTCTTTCTCTCTTTCTTTCCTTTTTTTTTTTGAAGAAGTTCTTTACAGAACTCTCTTTTAAATACTTGTTGGATTTCATTTGTATCTCACTCACAGAATTTGAAACTCAGAATAGTAAGATCAGGATTTCTGGAGCTCAACTGTCTGGCTTGACTCCTACCTAGCTCTGTTACCTAGGCTGTTTGACATGGGAAAGTTATTCAACCTTTCTATCTCTCTCAATGAGAAGATCATAATAACACCTCTCAAGGCGTTGTTGTAAGGATTAAATAAGCATGTAAAGAATGTAGAACACTGCCTGGCTTGGAGCAGGTCCCAATAAATGTTGGTTGATGTTATTGTTATCATCAGTTTTAAAAACAGCTTTCTCTGTACTTACGTTAGCCCACTTGGTAGAGTGTAATCTCCTAGGTGCAAGGGATTATAGCCTGCCCAGACATATACAATATAAAGGCTAAAACTGTACCCTGGAATATAATAGGTGCTCAGTAAAAAATGTGACTATAAGGCTTCAGTCTTCCAAGATCAACAAATCATAAATGACTGCAAAATCTATATATGGAGTACATGTTTGAACTTGGTGTTTCAAAACACCTATCTTGCACTGAATTGTTGAAGCATGTAAAACTGTTAAAGCAACACAAAAATTATATTCACCAGGAACTGTCCCTCTACTCCTCCATTTAATTTGATCTTGGTATCCAGTGGTCTAAAATTCTTGTTTGTAATGTAAGACTCACTACAGATCATTTAAAATATACTTTCCAGCTTAAAAAAAATGCCTATTGTCAGGAAAAAATTAATATTCTTCCCTGCATTAAAAAAAATTCTATCACCACATTCAATAGAAAAAAAAAAAAGGAAAAGAAAAGCCAAGAGACACAATTACTACATTTCCTGGTTTCTGCCTGGGAAACTACTTCAGAACACGCCTACAAGTAACCCTAGTCAAAGTCTGCTGGTTACAAACTGCTATTACTTTTTAAAATTTCCCGTTTCCCCCCAAAACTCCTCACACACTCACATCCACAGAAAAGAATGCAAATGTCTATAACCAAGGCTGTACCCCCCAAAAAGTAGTTTAATATTAATTTCATTTTGGAGGACTTAAATCTTACAAAAGCAAATTAAAGTCTTAATTTGAATCAATACTCCCAGCTTATTTTACCAGGTAACTTCAACTATTTACATAAAGCAAAGACAGAGATTGACGGCTACCAAACTTCTTGGAAAATGATTCAGTAACAGCGTATAGATAATACGTGCTACTCTAGAAAAATTCATTAATCAGTGGAAAACGCACCACACTTTAAACAACGGTGATTTGTAGAAAATGAGCTTAAACAACTTATTTACGCAGTAAACAGGGATGTAGAATTTTAAAACACTGTAAGTGAATCACTAGCTTTAGGGTAAAGGTTTACAGAGTGCCTACTACGCGCCTGGCACTTAGTAGTTGTTTTACAGGAAATGCAATACCTAACATTTATAGAATACTCTCACCCATCTCATCTGTCCCTCAGAATACCCCAGGCATGAGCATCCCAGTCTTACAGCTAAGGAAATGGAGGCCCAGGAAAGCCGATTTGACCGAGGTATCACATCTGGTCGCGGATCCTGGCGGAGACTACAGCCCCTGACTCATAATCTGATCATCTTTTGCCTTATTAGTTTAAAGTTCTTACATGTTCCAATGTCAGATTCTTAAATCAAAATCCTACTTGACGACTTTCACTATTGTACTCGTCAGATTCTGTTAAGAATCTAAACACAAAAACCAAAAATGTTTTAAAGTTCACCGTCTCAGCCTGTCGAAGTTCAAGCTCCACGACTAACCTGGCAAAGGCCCCGCGCTTCCTCCTGGATGCGGGGCGCTCCCACTCCCTTCCCCGGGACTCCCGAGCGCCCCCGAGCGCCACCTGGACGATGTCCCCCGCGCCCCGAGGTGAGCGGCGAGGAGCCCCTCAGCCGCACTCCGCCACAACCGCCGCTGGCGACGAGCGACACTCCCAGAGGCCGGCGTCCGCTGGGCGCGGGGCCGCGCTCCCGGGCGTCCCTCCAGGCGGAGGAGGTGCCGAGACAGCGGGGCCAGAGCCTTCATCTCCGCCTACCCGCTGCCGCACTGCCCGCGGACGACGTCCGACGCCCCGCCACCGCCGCCCAGCGTGCGACGCCCACCGCCGCGAGGGGCCAAAGCCCTTGCTTCAGACCCCGCCCCGGGTCGCCCCGCTCCTACCTGCCCTGGGCCTCGACGCCGCGTCCGCTCCTGGGCTCCGAGGTTCTCGTCCTCTCCGCGGAGGCGCCAGGTCGGCTCGGTCCCACTCCGGGTGGGCTCCGCCCCGATCCCGCAGGCCCGGACGCAGGCCCCGCCCCGGTCCGGCAAAGCCCGGTTCTTATTGGCTCCTGTTCCCACCCCTCACGCTCGGGCCCGCCCCCGGCACCGCCCTGGGACCGCCCCGAGGGGAGCCGCCCCCGCTCGAATCCCGTGCAGGGGCCAGAACCTGGCCCAGGATGCAGGGCGCGGCGGTGCTGCGGCCCCGGCAGACAGGCGAGCGGCGCCACTGTCGTCCGGCCGAGGCATCTAGCCAAAGCTCCTTCGCCGTCGCCGTGCTTGGCCCCCAACTGGCCCCACGGCGATGGACCTGAACTTTACAAGAAGGCTGAGTCTTCACAGCTACCTACGAGATAAAACCTAGTTTAATCAAGGAATCCAAATGGCATCTCACTCAAGGAAACCATGGAATTGTCTCCTGTCACCGGAAGAAGTAGGTCCGGTGTCTGCAGTGAAAGAGCAGCACCATTTCTGTGGCTGAGCTCAAGGAGCAAACATTTCTCCGACAGTTGCCGTACAGCGCCAACTTGAAAAATAGGTAGATGCAAATAAAGCTCCGGACACCTGAAGCTTGAAATCCCAGAGCAGGAGTGCATTTGATACTCCCAGTGCCTGAGGTCGGCTCCCACGCTGTTGTGACACACATGCCTGAACACTACGCCTGCAACACGCTCATACATGGCACTGTGCCTACTGCGAGCAGCAGCCCAGTTTCATTAAGGCTGCCTAGTCAAGGATGAGTTGAGCCTGTTTCCCAGGCACTTGCTAACCACCCCACCCAGCCTCGCCCCACCTCATTCCACCCTACCCTATCCCACCCCACCAGAGCCTCTTGGATCTGGTGACCAAACTCTTTCCACATTTGTTCACATAGAGGTACCAAAATAGAAGATGGCCAGAAAGAGAGGTATTTGGTTACACATCACAGATGACTGTCATAAGCCAACTTAGCCAAAGCAATAAAAGCTGCATACCCCAAGCCATTGTGAAACCATGAGCTGTGGACAATAAAACAGGAATTACCTTCTATGATGGGAGAAAAAAAAGGAATGACAAGACATATTTTTAATCATGTCTCAATGAGGAATTAAATGTGAATACTCTTTGAATTTTGAACAGTGATCTTTATGGACTCCTCCTCTCACCACCAAAAACCAAACCTAACCAAAACAAAAACCCTTATATATTTAGAAAACTTCCCAAACAGTTGCCTAAGGTAAAATTTTGGGCTAGAATGGCATGGCTTTGAAATTTAGTTAAAAGTTCAAATTTATTTCAAAGTTCAACCGTTGTATTCAGGAAGATTATTTGCCAAAATGAGCAGACTGAATTTCAACTACCAAATTTGAAACCAAATCTTGAGTTCTCTGAATGTAATAAATGGATTAACATGTATGTATTCTACTGCCCTCTCATGGGAAGATGGAGATACACATAATGGTAGTTAATGCTTTTTTAAATTTGAGAATAGAAAGTTTAATTTGGCAATTTGTATTATTTTGATGACAAAGAGGCCAAGGAAAAATAAAATCAGGTTCTCTAAGGGACTTATAAATACTCAGCAAACAGAGCATCAACTTCAGAAACCAGGGAGAGGATTCTTACACTAGTACAGACATGCAGTTGGGATCGCACCTATGCTTAAGGCTATCTGTAGAGAATGTGGAAGCATGCAGGTATTTGCTTTTTTTTTTTTTTCCTATTTGAAAAGTCATTACTTTCTATGATGTTTCACAAAATTCTTTTTTCACATTTGTGAAAAAATTTCCACTCATGCTGTAACTTCATGTTGTGAACAACTTGAGAGTAGGAATAAAATCTGATACTTTATACCTTTGCTGTCTATAATAGTACCTGACACTTTAGATGTTTATCAGTAATTGTTTACCCAATAAGTTGAATGAAGTATCAGCCCAACCACTAGGTGGCACCACAACTGTAGGTGTAGAGAGGTATAATCTGACTACTTGGAATTCCACCTGACATTGAGACCTTGAGTAACTTGCATGTTTCTAAAAAGTTACATGTGTATTTTATTTTGGTAAGTGAAACCATTTAAAACGTACCACTACAACTGACTATAACTTATTGTCAGTTATATCCTTTCAAGCTAAGAATCTTTTTGTAAGATAAATTCTCTGTATGTATATTAACTCGTAAGTACGGATTTTCTATATTGGAGTACACCTGTTCCATTTTTGTCTAAGAAAGCCACTCTTCAGTTGTATGCTGTCAAAAAGACTTTTCAATGGTCTAAGTGCCTTTAATAAGTTTCATTCTATAAACCAAAAGCCTACATTCTCCCTATAACAAATTTGCTTGTATTTTTGCCCTGCCTTAATAACTCTTTTGCCTGAAAACCATGGAAATGCTGGAGTCAGACAATGCCAGGTCCCCAGTGCTACTACTCACTAGGTGAATCCTTGTACAGGTTATTAACGTCACTAACCTCAATTTACTCATCTTCCCTTCAAAATGGAGATAATAATATCTAAAAAGCTGGGAAAAGAATTAAATAATGTCAGTAGAACAATATCTAATGCAATCTTTGGCTTATAGTATGGAATCATGAACTGGTAACTATTATTACTCACACTCTACAATGAAAATCTCACCCATATTATTATTTGGTTTATTTGTTTTATTCTCCTGATTTAATGCCTTCAGCAATTAAATTAAGTTCATAACACCAGGTTTCATAGCGATAGGCCATGCGGATTTGGGCTACATTTGTCTTTCGGATATCATTTCCATTAGGTCCTTCCTCACGGTAATTGGTGCCCAGAAACCTTGCTTTCTCCTACAAGAGGAAAGGAAACAGAATGATTGTTCTCTTTTTACTCTGATATAGAAAACAATTACATCCCCCACAAAGATTCCTTCCTTATGTTAGTTGCAAGCAAAAGGAAAACAATGAACCATTAAAGCACTCATCCAGTGTCTCAATGTGCATGATCTGCTGAGAAACCAAGTGTGTTTTATTCCCCTTGCCCAAAAGGCATGGCCAGAGGGAATAATTCTTTCTAGTCCCTGTCCATAGTAACTGTATATGATTTGTGAAACAATTTTTCAACCTGTGTTTCCCCAACTAATTTTTCAATATTCAGGTTATCAGTTCTGTACTCAGAAGGACAACCAGCCAAGGACAGTCTACCTCATGAGAAATTCCACACTGCAGAACACTGTTTCTTGCCACTTCACACATATCACAGGTGCTCAGTTTGAAGACTTGTGCAGCAATGGCGTATTCTTCCATCAGGGGCTCCTTAGGTTATTTATTTCAATGAGGCAAAAAAAAAAAAAACAAGGAAGAAAAAGGAATGCATTAAATACACATCCTGCACAGAAAGAATAGTGAAATACTTTGATCTGACTTTAAAATTCTGGGTAGTAAATAACAGTTCAGCAAAGAGTACTTGTATTGCTCAAAATTCCATACGTGTACCTTGGTAAAATGGAATTGCATCGGATCATCTGTAGACAGTGAGATCATCAGACCTTTCTGGAGGAAATCTAGAAAAGGATTTTTGGCATATTCTAGAAATAAGCTGTTGTTGCTCAATGGAGACATAGCGATGGGAATCTGGGCTAAGAAAAACAAGTACTGTAACACAGGACTCTGAAAAGGAAAAGTGAAAAAAAATCTTAAAATGTTTAAAAAGGGATACAAACTAGAAATGTTAAAACCCTATGGTCTGCCTCAAGTTTTAGCTTTCAACAAAATTACCACATATTCTTTAAACCCCTTTGTAAAGAAGAATAGTTTTAAAATGTAAATACTGTTTAGATTAAATTTATTTGGGATCAATTTTCAGAAGCATTGAGTCACACCTAATTGTTGGAGCTTTAATTGTCTAAGTTAGATGGTCTGTCTCAGGCAGAAGGTCTCACCTTGAAACATTTTTTTTTTCCTACAAGAAAGTTCTGACTCTCACAAGAGGAATTTTAGAACATGCTATAACAAGAAATCTGGCAAAAACCTATTTAAGGTAAGCCCAGCCACCTCTGAATTACCCCTTGTCAGAGCTCTAAAATGGAAGTCAGATCTGTGTGAACTCATCACCAACTAGCTAGGCCATCTCAAGCAAGTCCCTTTACTTCTCAGGGCCTCTGTAAAATGAACTGTACTAAATAATCTCAAAAATCTTTTTCACTCTACTTTAATTTGATTCCAGTGTTGATAATGACTTGTAACGGAATGATAAGGGAAAAAATTCTATTACTGTAACTCCTATATAAAAGTTAATATTGAGGAGAGAGCCTCCAACTCACCTTTTTTAAATTCAGGCCATGAGAGATGTTATCTGCTGTCATGAATGCTGTCATGAGATGGGTGAGAGCTCCAGCTTCCCCACAGTGAGGTCGGAACAGAAATGTATTCATGCCTCGTTCCCTAGGGAGTTGGAACTACTATAGGAATCACAGGTGACCAACTAGGACTTGGCAACAACTCTGGGCATAGAGTGACTTACAAGAAAATCCGGCAGAAAAAAATTAATACTTTGAAAGAGAATGGGGCAGCCAAAGGATTCAACAAAACTGGCAATTCCAAATCATAACCTTAATTCTTCCTAAGCACAGACTTTTTAAAAGGAGGCAATAGAGGATATGAGGGTATGGAGGAAGGTTAAGATTTGATTACCTGAACAGAAACATCCTCAGTTTCCACCTGAAATTTACCAATATCACTCTATCATCGTTTCTCCTACTCACACTTTAGTGGGGAACTGTTTCCAGAAAATCTCATTATAATATTCCTCTATTTATTCCTTATCCAGATATATCAAGAAGGGTAAAATGTATGGAACTTTATACTAAATTGCATAGTGATAAGTGTAAATTCCTAAACTTCCAAAGAAAAGGAACCGTGAAAGTTACTGAAGTTTCCAAAATGTCCATTCCTGCCCCAAAATAGAGAAACCGAACAAAAAAATCAAGGGAAGGAAGTTTCTGCTCTGGGCACTTGGAAGCATTCCAGCAAGGCAGTGCAGGCCCTGGACCACCTAGGATGCCGATGTGGGAGGACAGAGATGTGTCACAGAGATTCTCCTTCGAGCTCCAGTTCCCGTCTACTTACTGTCTCAGGCTATTGAGCACCATGATGTTCGCATACATGTAGTAGGTATAGTAAGTGTAAGATGGATTCTTCTCCATTGTCCACTCCTGGGGCTTGGGGCTCTTGGAAGAGAACATGTGGCCACTGTGTTTGGATTCATCATCCACACTGTCGAAGCCAGTAATCTGTCAGGGAGAGTGAGCTGAGTGATGGGTTCAGTCTGAGTGCAGGGTCCCACCCCTCAAACAAACTTTCAGCTGCCAAAGGCAAGGACCAAATGTCAGAGATAAGCATAGAGAATTAACCATGGCTAGGTAGGAGGGCTGGTTCGTGTGTAGCCATAGGAAGGCCTCCGGGTCATGCTTACATGCTTGAGGAAGACACTGAGGTCTGGGTGAGCCTTGGGGTTGATGGTAGCCTCAAACACTGGCATGAAAACATTCTCCAGCATCTTTCCAAAGTGTGGAAGGAAGTTCTTAGATCGGAACACATCACTAGAAGCAAGAATGAAGAGGATTTTGGAGGAAAAGTTTTTTGGACTGACTGCTTCTAAGGGAAGCAGAGGACCAAACACCATATGCAGGAAAAATCCTAGCATGTCTATCCTAGGTCCACTCTGTTACACTCTTCTTGGTTACCCTTAAAAAGGAGTTCAGTTTGGGTTTGGCATAACAGGTAGAAATTTCTTGCTGAATCCCATGCCTCCAGCTCTTCTACAAACCCTCTGTGGTAAGAAAACTTAGCCTTCACAGCTAAGTCCAGATAGAGAATGAGGAGTAGAGGAATTGTGTCATAAAAGGTCCAATGACTTGTATGTGTGTGGTACACAAGATGGTGAGCATGAAACAGTTATCAAGAACACCTCTGAACACCTCTGTAGCCAGGGACAATCTAATAAACTCTTACACAGCACTCAATATATGCCATCCACTCTTCTAAGTGGCCAGAAATATTAGCTGATTTAATCCTCATAGCAACTCAATAAATTAGGTGTGGTTATGACCTCATTTTTAAAGACAATGAAACTAAGGCACAGAGAGGTCTTAGGTCTTAGGTAAATTGCCTAAGGTCACACAGCTAGTAAGTGGTAGAGACAGGATTCAAGCATAGTCAGTCCAGTTCCAAGGCCCATGCGCCTAACCACCACACTGTACTGCCTCTCTGCCTTCATGATATTAGACAGGAAGTTTTACCCCAATCAAAAATTTACTTTTTTGACTAGAGACAGGATAAAACTCTTGCATTGTCACAGGGCACACAGAACACAGAGGCAGGTGGCCAGACAATTTATAAACACTTAAGTTAGATAAAAGATCAATGATATGAACATCCCTGAGGGCAATGGGTAATTAGCAGATGATAATACCATTGATAAATACTTGTTGATTAAGGAGAACTTGCGTACTTGTAGATGAGACAATCGGCAGACAGTGGTAGAGGTTCTGATACAAGAAAGCTACACCTCAGTACGGATGTGCTTGGGAAAGAAGGAACTGGACCCAGATAGGAAGAACAGGAAAAAGAAAATGTATAATAAAATGTATAATAAAATTGTTTACAATTGCCAGGATATGGAACCAACCTAGGTGTCCATCAACAGATGAATGGATAAAGATGTGATTGTGTGTGTGTGTGTGTTTATAGACACACAATGGAATAGTACTCAGTCATAAAAAGAATGAAATTTTGCCATTTGCAGCAATACAGAGGGACTTGAAGGGCATTATGCTAGGTGAAATAAGTAGGAGAAAGAGAAATACTGTATGATATCACTTATATATGGAATCTAAAAAGTACAACAAACTAGTGAATATAACAAAAAAGAAGCAGACTCACAGATACAGAGAACAAAGTAGTAGTTATCAGTAGGGAGAGGAAAGGAGGGAGGGGCAATATAGGGGTGCAGGATTAAGAGGTACAAATAATAAAATGTATACTTAAGTATATAATAAAAGTTCTTATCCTAGCTAAGTTTTAATCATTCCCAATAAGTTATTTTGTGATGTGCATAAATTCCTGTTTTAAAAAACAAAACCAAAAAACCTGGTTAGGAAACTAAACTGAAGTGATCTTCCTAACTCCTGTCTCTGATCGGGAGTGCTGAACCGAGAGTGGACAAAACCAGGCACCCAGGACTGAGCTGTTTAACAAAACTTATTTCTGTACAGATGTGCTGCATGTTCCTTGTTTGTGTGGAGAAGGTGAGGCAGGTGGGATGAAGGCAGGCTTTAGGGTTTCCAATGGGCTGGTACATACTAGATCCTGGGGACCTGGATCATCCATGTCATGTTGGGGCAGTGGATGCGGTTTTGGACGAACCAGGTGGAGAGTTTGCTCCACTCATCAGGACTGCGGCCGTAGATTGACAGGCGGGGCTCAGCATGCTGGTACTTGGCGTCCACCAAGTCTGCACCTACCTCCTGCAAAGCCAAGAGAGGAGTCCAAAGCCAGGAATTCCTACAGGCCCCTCAGGGGTCTAAACCTGTGGGGTCTAGGGAGAGGAGAGGGATACTAAGAAGAACAGAGGAAATGTGAAAGGAAGGCAGAGGAAAACCATCACAGTTAGATTGAGAGGTGAGGGGAATCTAGTTGAGATAAAAGACTGATAGGATAGAGTGGAGTCTACAGAGGAAAAAAGGCAGACTAAGCATGATGAGATCCCAAGGCACTACTGCAAAAGAAACTCTGCTTTCTACACGTCCCCTGTCTCCCAAACACACACCTCCCAACCCTACATATTGTTCCTGCCTCCTGATGCACCCTGAAGATGAGGGTGGATTCTGATCTTGACTCTTCCTGAACTTCCAATTCCCAAAGCCTGAAAGAGCCTAGTCCTTAATCCCAAATCCATACTGTTAGCTTCTCTATCCTAGGAATCAAGGTCTTTTTAAATTATTACAGTGGATGTTTCAGAAGAAATGATCATATTCATCTGTGTGGTGCTTGACTCCAAGGATAGCACTTTCCTATTTCCCTCCCCTCCCCTCCCCTTCTGTCCTTCCTTCCTTTCTTCCCTCTCTTCCTCCCCTTCCTTAAGAACCAGGCCAGGTACCATAGATCTGGTTGGTTCCTCCTCACCTTGATGATAGTGGCAAAATATTCCCCATTAATGTAATTGTCTGTCTTCAGGTAGAGATCCCGTAGCTCACTTGCTCCTACAGGATTGTATTTGTCGTTGAACTTATCAAAACGCTGGAAAGTCTGACGTCCCTGCATCAGGAAACAGGATCACAAGTCTATAATTATCAGAGCTGCTTGGACACAGAGAGTCAGGGAATGGCCTTGAGGAATGGGGGCCTGGTAGCAGGGGAAGGGGTTGGGCTCCAAGAATGGAACCCAGCACCAGTGACAATGAAAGAACTCCCCAAATTGTCTGTGGGTGCTTTGAGTCGGCATGGTGCTTACCAACATGGTTAAGAGGGCTCTGCAAAGGGAGAGTTTGTAGGAGAAAGACATGTGGGGTTCTGAGTATCAGATAAAACTGACATTATCTTTTCAACCTACAGCATGAACATCCAGAGAATCCACAGTCAGGTCATAGGGATGCATTTTTAATTTAGCAAAAAGTTCCTTTAGGGTCAGCTTTTTCTCCTTGGTACTGCAGACCACTCTGTCAGCATCAATTTGGTAAGATTTCTTAATAAAGCGCAGCAGGTGTTTCTGGTTCATGCAAGCAGCTGCATGGATGTGGGTGTCCACCTGTATGTACATTCAGAAAGAGAGAAACCAGCAATCAGCCTTAGTTATGCTGCTCTGTTAGAGGCTACAGTGCCTGCAAATCCCACTGTGATGGGAGAAAGGAGTAAATGACAGGGTGTGACCTGACAGCTGGGGGAGGTGGCCCAGCAGAAAAGAACCCACAGCACTTTTTTGTACTCTTGCCAGATGTGAAAGTTTAGGCTGGATGCAATAATATGCCTGTGTCTCTTGGATATCTATACATCCAGTTTACTTCCTACATTTAATCCACACAAAATTTGGGGGGACAATTCTCCACTCCTGAGATGCAACTGAAGTGAAGCAGCTACCACAGCTTTCCACCCCAAAGGGAGAAAGGATTGGAATGATGAAGGCATGGCACAGCAATGGCACTTACGAGTTAGATGTTCTTATAATTATAATTTTCTAAGAGGAAGTTCTGATAGATTAATTAATTTGCCCAAGGTTATACAAGTGGCTAAGCCAGGATTTGGTCCTGAATCTCTGCTCCCACTTCCTTGCAATCACTTAAATGGTCAGAACACATCTTGAAAGTGTTTCTAGTTGAATAGTTTTCCACAACCGTTAGCTCATTTGATATTCACAATCCTCTTGTGAGCTAGACTGAGCAGATCATTTCCCCAGCTTTACAAATGAGGAAACCGAAACTCAGAGATATTTAATCACTTCCCCCAATGTCTTAGAGGCAGGAAGTAGACGAAAAAGGGCTAGAATGAAGATCTTCCAAATCCTAGAACAGTGGTTTTTACGGTTTAATTTGTTTTGCTATTTTTGTCGTTGATGATAACTGTAATTTTAGGTCAAGAATGAGATACACCTTTCTATGTGGAAAACAGTAGAAATGCATTTTAATCTTTTAGATGTAATCTATCTGCTTTCACTAAAATTGCACTGAACCTGCAGAAGTCTTAACATTAATCGGAAAAACAGTACTTTTCTTGACTGGGTTAACGTTTTTGTCCGGGAATGACCTCCGAGCAGAGACTATGTTTACCTTCCTGCAGTTGTAAAAATCCCGGTGGGGGTTGTTCTTCAGCTCCTTCAACTCGTCCATCTCGTTGAGCATCTGATGGACCTGGAACTTGGAGGAGAGGAACTTCAGGCGCCGGTGGGTATAGGTCTTACTGTGAAAAATTAAATCACATTCTAAAAAATTCCCGACATTTAAGGAAAACAGTCATAATTACAAAACCATCAGGACCCTTATCACCTGTAGGAAACAATTATGTGTTTCAAAATGAACAAACGTTTTGGCTTCCTCTGCAGTTAATTTAATTTGAAAAATATTGGGCTCCAAGGGCTTAATCATTTCATCAAAGTTGGACACAATAATGAGGGAGGGTTTGGGAAGGCATTTAAACATCAGAAAGACATTGCCCCTCAAGGTTAAGGACCCTGGCTTTGGAGTTGGCAGATTTGGGCTCGAATCCAGGCTTAGCCACCTGCGTGACTTTCTTTAACTTGACAAAGTCTCAGCTTATAAATCTGGAATTATAAAAATACCCACCCCGTATACGATTATAAGGAGTCAAAGAAATAATGTACATGAAGTGTTTCACAGGGTGTTTGAACTCAGCAAGCACTTAATAAACACTTATTTAAACACTTATTAGGAGCAGTAATAGCAGCAGTAGTGTAGGTCTTAACACTTACACAGGTCCTTGGGCAATCAAAGCAAGTAAAAAATTCATATCATCTAAGAAGGTGTCCAGATTTGGGTAAGGAAGCGGCTTAGGCTCATCTTTGCTGGCGGCTTCTTCATTCGGGTAGACGTAAACCACACCGTCCTTCATTCGGAGGCGATAACCCAGGTCTTCCGGGAGGTTATCTGTTCGGAAGGGGTCTTCTCCCTTCTTCACAGGAGGGGTAAAGACTTTTTCGACGACACACACAGTAATATATCAGCACACAGGATGAATGATCACATAAAAATAGCCAAAATTAAACACTGTAAGGTCTTGTTTGTTTGGAATTCTGTACGATGTAAGTTGTAACTATCCAGAGCTAAGCTGAAGTTAATTTTTACAGTTTTTCAAAGGTGACCAAACTGGTAGCATAAAATAACTATAATATTTCATCTAGGGTAAGAATGACTTTCAAGTTCTTTAGAAGTGCTCTTTATCTAATTGCTATACTATTTACAAATAATTTTAATTCTTTAATAAAGTTGGTTATCAAAGACTTCCTGTTTGGAGCCTTGTATTAACTTATGAGGTAATTGCATAGAAATAAAAGTAAAACTACAGTTAAGGAGTAAACCAACCTTCTCTATTTGTCTTAATTTATAGTGGTTTTTTTGTTTTGTTTTGTTTTGTTTTGTTTGTTTGTTTTTTAACGGAGGTACTGGGGATTGAACCCAAGACCTCATGCATGCTAAGCATGCGTTCTACCACGGAGGTATTCCTCTCCCCATCTAGAAGGGTTTTTTTTTTAACCAACAATTTTTTTTTAAAGCAGTTTTAGGTTCCGAGCAAAACTGAGCACCAAGTGCAGAATTCTCTATGCGTCTATACACACACATGCACAGCCTTCCCGCCATCAACATCTCAAACCAGAGTGGTACATTTGTTACAACTAATGAACCTACATAGACACATCATTATCATCCAAAGTCCATAGTTTATATTAGGGTTCACTCTTGGTGGTGTGCATTCCATGAGTTTTGACAAGTATATAATGACATGTATCCACCATCATGATATCATACAGAATAGTCTCACTGCCCTAACATCCTCTGTGCTCCACCTAGAGTGGTTTTAATATAAATGGAAATATAAAATAAATTCCTATTGTAAGAATTGTAATTCCTATTATAATTATCTTTCCCTACCTTCTAAAGCACACACAATTTTTGCGAAAGGATTGAAGAAGGGATAATGTAGACAAAGGTCCCTTTCCTTCCACTGCTTACAATTTCAATCTCAGAAGGCCAAGAACAAATTCCACCCAGTCACAGTTTTTTAAGCCCTCCTTTTATTTTCAACAAGTATGTGCCCAAGGCATCAGAAAAATCTCCTGTTTGCAAATGATGACTACAACAGCCAGAGTGAGAAAAATAATATAGAAAGAGAGTTTGCACACATTTTCATCCAAAACTGAGAGGTAAGGAAAAGAGTGAAACAATATATTGCTATGTCAAATAACAGCTTTTGAGTCCCTATTCTTAAATATACTAGAGAGATAAAGTATAATTTAGAAGGAACAAAGGCAGGACAAACACCCTAAATGTCAACATTATAGAAGATAAACAAACCAATTTTATAAGTTATCAAACTGAATACATGTTTAATATGATTTTAATATTAAAAGGAAATAGAGGAAGTTTTAGAACTGGAAATCTTCAACAACATAACAATTAGATCTTTCAGAGACCTTAAATATTTGCCTTCCCTGAAATTTCAATCCTAGAAGTATAATCCCAAAGATATAAAGAAACTGCACAAAGATATTTACATAAAGATGCTCACTGTAGCCTTGTTGGAAATAAATTTTTATAAGTCAGAAATATAAATGCCTAAAAATAGGAATTGGTTATATGAATTATGATCAATAACACAACAGTAATCTGTGAAATTATTAAAATCTGATTCTTTTTAAATATGTACTTGACTTTATACAAGCAAAGTAAAAAGTGAGATACGTAAGTAAAGTGCTTTGGAAAGTCGAAACACGTAGTTTACTTTTATCTGGAGGTCCGTGGAAGGCAGGAAATGATAATGTTTGGGCTGCACCTTGAAGGGTGAGATTGGACCTGGACATCTGCGCATACAGTGAAAAAGTGAAGGGAAGGGCAGTATGACACAGGGAACAGCATGGCAACAGTACAGGGACAGGAATGTGCTGAGCCAAATGCAGAACAGGATACACTTCCAACCAGAAAAAAAGAGTTTAAAGGTAAAGGAGCTCAGTTTAAAAATAGAAAGAGTGTACAAGTCCAAAAATAAACACATAGTAGATAAATAAATCATAGTTAGGAGGCCAGATGGTGGTAGGCCTTGAATGCCAGGCTACAGATTGCACTTAATTTTGTAGGTAATTGGGGAGCAGTTGAAGGTTTTGTCAGGACAAGGAGGTGCTCAGCTCCATGTTATAATAACTGGCACCAAAGTGAGGATGAACCGAAAGGGAGTGAGGTTAGAATTTAACAGAGTAGTTAGGAAGCTATTGTAATAATCTGGATAAGGAGAAATATAGGCCTAAATTAGGATTTGGGGAATGGTGAAGAGAGGAGGTTCTGAGAGATATTGTACAGGCTGAACCCAGCGAAAGGACACGTGGGCAGGAGAGAGAATGAAGCCAAAGGTGACCATGATATTATAAAACTGGGTTACTTATAATCATGGGGCACACTTAATAATTAGTAGTTGAACCTAAAGCTATATTCCAGATATTATAAACAAAAATGCCTTACCCGGATAGAAGCTCTCGTTTGCCACCCAAGCCACTCCCTCAATGTTCCTCAAGTACTTGGTAGGGGTTTTAGGAAACCTCTGAAACGACTTCTGCATATACTTCTCCCGTATGCACAATGCCCGGTAAAGACCTTTGCAGACCATTTCAAAGTCTTCTACTGTAACCTGTCAAGAAAATTCGAGTTTCAGAGTTGTTCCTACAAAAATTCGAGAAGGAGGTAAAGCTAGTCTGGGCACCTCCCAGCTCTTCTGGGCGTCGCAGCCCCTGCTGAGTCTCCCCTACCCACAGAGGGGCTTCCCACTTGACACAGGCCCTGGGTCTCCTCCCAGGAGCAAGTCCTGGAGTTTTTCTGTCTTCTATTTCTACCAAAATGAATCTGTCCTACAAGTCTTTCCTTACAGTCCTGTGTTTGCTTTTTGGTTTTTGCTAGATAGCAGCGATTGTCTAATAAATACGATTAAGAGAACCCATTGTAACATGGAAAATATTGCTTCCAGGTAACACAAGGATATTTTAAGTATGGGCTTCTGAAGACAGTATCTCAACTGAAAGACAATGCTGCTCTGATTTGAGAAGTCCAACCACCTGCTGGTCAGTGAGGGAAACACTGGGGGATGAATAAGCTGTCACACATCCCTGAAGCCCTTTCAGTCATGCACTGCCCTCTGTAGCTGTCGATGGATCAGGACACCATCCTGTGAGAAGCCATTCTTTGGGATGGTTTTGATGAGAACTTTATCTGTGACTAAAATCAGTGAGGTTCTAAAGTAAAATTTTCTTAGAATTGCTGGAAATTTTTTAACTGGTCCATTTCCCTTGTCCCATCCCGGCATCCTGGCTGGGCCTGGCATGCCCAGGCAGTTGTCACTTGAAATCACTGAATGCTCATCATTGGAGCCCCAAGACCTTCTGGGACCAATGTAAGCTTGTTCCCAGTGGCTGGAGGTCCAGATAGCGATCCTAATCAGCTGGAATCTTTTTAAAGACCTGCTGGCCTTGGCCAAGAGAGTCTGGCACAGGCGCTAGTCTGAGGGCCTGCGTCCAACGGCTTGCTTGTGCCTTTTCCACCTAATGGGCCACCAGTCTATCAGCTCCTCCAGAACAAGAGCTGGATCTTATTCACCTTCATGTGCTCAGCACTCAGCACACTATGCCTGGCACAGAGTAGGTGAATCAGTTGTTTATCAGGGATAATTCCCCGTTTACCTCTCTGTTCAGTTACAAGGGTGAAGATTGATTCGGGTACAGACTGCAACCAGGTGGAGTGTTATTCAGCAGCTCGGCCACATTCAGTCAACAGATGTGGCAACATACTTGGTTCTTCAAAGACTCCAGGCCAAGTTTTCAGGTACCCTCCAGCCTTCATAGGAGGAGAAGCTACTCCCTGACGTCTGTGAACTTTGTCTGTCCTTTCATCTTCTTTCTTTTTATTCGTTTTCATTTCCACCAAGCATATAGGTATCAAGTTTGTCTCCTAATACTTGTGGGATTTTTTAAACTCTTGGACTTCTCCAAAATTTGTTATTTTTTGTTGTTATTAAACATTTCATTTCAGTTGTTTAGTATCTAAACCCCCTGCCATTTGTAGAGCACCGTTATCACACAGAAAATGAAGTGAACAAATGCTCATTTCATTGCTCTGTCACTTTTCTTTTGGTGGGGGGAAGTAGTTAGGTTTATTTACTTATTTAATTTTTTTTAAATGGAGGTACTGGGGATTGAACTCAGGACCTTGTGCATGCTAAGCATGTGCTCTACCACTGAGCTATACCCTCCCCTGGCTACTTTGTCAGTTTTAAATATCTTAGGACTGACCTTAAGTGGGTTGGTTACATGATAAGGGGGCTTAGGACTGGTCGTAAAAACTATATTTGGAGCATAGACTGATGGCTAAACAGCAGTTTCAACAATATGATGCTGATTTTGCAAGTCCATGTGGCAGAGATTTATTAATTGACCAACTGTTCTGGATAAGACAAGCAGTTCAAGTTGTTTGCAACATGAGTTTACTATCTGTGTGTCATCCTAGAGTCTGTTCCAAGCAGTAATCTACTGTGAAAGCATCTGCAGTGAAATTGGAGAGGACAGTGGGTGGAAAAACAGTAGCCCCATTTGAATGTTCTAACCTCTCATCTTTTCTCTGGCCTCTCCATTCTTCTCTTCTCCCTCTCTTTCTCCTGATCTGTTTTCTCTGATTGGTTTACATTACCTACAGCCCTTCCCTCTATTCTAGGTCTTCTCTGGGTCCATCTTTCACCAAGAGCCCCCTCCCTGTGTCCCCCTGTGCTTCCCTGATCCTGCTCTACGATGCCCTCAGTGAGGCTAGTCCACCTGCTTGCTCTCTCTGGTTCTTTTGCCAAAACCTGTCGGCTGTATTCTGTAACACATACACCACATTCTACTGCACACTCTCATGTGCAAGCAAATGAGACAAAGGAGGAGAAATTATGTAGGGTGATAAAAGCAAAACAGAAATATAAGTCAAAGCATATTGGTATTGAAATGCAATAATGAAGTATAACAAAGGGCAGGTGAGTTAGCAGCTTCCTCAAAAGGACAGGGAGGAGGAGAAGAAGCTGAAACAATCAAGCTGAGTATCTTCCCAGCAGCTACATCTGAGGGGCAAGGAGCAACTCACCCCAGAGGCATAATCGCCAGTGATCTGCACTCGCTGAAAATCAGGCACGGTCTGGTAGGTGGGAGATGAAGAAATGTATTCATCAATGCGGGACAACTGGGTGGAAGTTGTTTCACTTTGTGGAACAGACAAACTGATAGTCTTCCGTCCAAAGAAACGCTTTTTTCTGGGTTTGAAATGGAAAAATAAAAAGAGTTAACTTTATCTTCACTGGGAGTTTCATTGTGATAAATTGATGTTTCACTATAAAATTTCATTTTCAGGACAAACATCAAATGTGGGCTGAGTGTCAGAAACAGGATCCAACCAAATAGGGGGAGGTATCATGCTGTAGTGTTCCCTTCTTCCCTGTAGACCTTGGAAGAGTGGACTTAGGGAACATACTAGCAGACTTTCAGCGTGACACTGGTCTTCCCAGGAGGTCCACTCCTAACAGAACAGGCAGCCTGGGCACTGCAGTAAGCACAGGGGATGTCAGTTACTACCGGTGTCATTTAGTGCACATTCCTTAAATTATGTGAGCGTCTGTCTCTCTATCTGAAAAAAAATGGTGTCATAACGTCTACCATATAGGATTTCTGTGAGATGTAATGCATATAAAATGCTTAGCACAGTACCTGGAACTCATAAGTTGTTTAATCTACATTATGTCCTCAAATCAACAAGTATTCATTAAGTTTCTACTTTGACCCAAGCCCTATATTAGGTCATATGGGGGATGCCAAAGAAGGTTGATTGTTGGTCTTTCCTTAACGATATAAAACCAAAAGAAGGACAGCAGAATGATCTTATCCCCATGAAGCTGGTGGTGGGAGGGGAGGCCCGTGGGGAGCACGTTCCAAGTAAGTGGTCTGTAATAGGTCTGAGGACTAAACTGTGGCACGTAGTGACAGGTGGTGAATGAGTACTAGAGTAGCTCAAATAAGGGAAAATAAACAGACTTTGTGGAGGGGGATCTGTTCAGGGAAAGTGGTAATTGTGCATCATAGGCATAGGATGGACAGGGCATGAGGGCAGAAATGGAGGATGGTATCCCCGAGGCCTGGAGGAGATCAGACTGGCTGGAGGGCAGGATTCATATCAGGGAGCACACACTAAGGCTGGTTAAAGACAGAGTCCAAAGACGAGGCTCTGGTTTCCAAACCTGTAGTGTGGAGATTGAGTGTGTGCAGGGCGGCCATCAGCCCACTTTGGTTTGGAACAATCACGTGGTAGGTCACGCCTCCTGGTTGGGTGGATGGGGAGGCTTCAGCTAAAGGGAGATGTGGATGAAGGTAGGAAGGCCACTGTTTCCTTCTTTCTTAGAGTACACAGTGTGAGTGTTTGGGGGGCTGGTGGGATTTTTAACTCTGGCAAAGTTTTTCCTCTGAGTTGAACCATCATTCAAACAGACTGAAGCATCTGCCCCCAAATTTCCCTTCCTTGTGTCCCAGTGTACTAAGCGTGCCCCTTCCACCACTTACCTCCTGCCTTCTGTGGAGGTGGATTGAGCCTCCAAATGGAGCATGTGTGCTTGCATCTCATGATGAAAAATTGGACAGATCTCATCCACATCAAACGGGGAAATCTCATGACGGCCTCCCTCATCTTTAACTTCAGAGGCAAACACCTTTTCAGCAAAGCTACGCATTTCAGCATCAACCTCTAAAAGAGGGTTTCACATATTAGTATTGAAGCACTTTCTTGGAAGTCATCCGAGAGTGTCTGCTGTGTGTAAGGCATGGTGCTAAGGACTGTCCTGTGTACGCGGCTCCCCTGCTCTCTGGCCAGCATCCCAAAAACATGAGAGAGCTTAATGCCTGCTCTGTCTTCAGTGGGTTTCTCTGTGGGTAGTTTGGAAATCCATTCTTACAAACACAGGTCAGACTCTTATAGCACATTTAGGAGGATCCTAAAGACGGGATTGGGCTCTTGTAGGACCAGCACTTAACATAAGATCACTTGTTTCTGGCAAGGCTAAGTATGATTTCATTGTAATCATGCAGCACAGTCCTTCCCATTAGGTTGGTGGAATTTTTCTGACAGTTTTAAAGATGTGGATAAGGTTACTGGTCCTTGGCATTTTCCTTCCTAAAGAGAGCCAGCGATCTAAGTAGTTCTGAGAAATAAATGTGTATGTAAGGGCCTTTCTTCTTCATAAGACGGATATTGTGTTTCTGTCACACATCACAACCTCATTTTTTTCAAATCCTGACAACTTGGTGACATGCTGGCGGGTAGGGAAAGGGATCACTAAAATTTACTGCCTAGTGTTGGGCGTCTCATTTCTCGTGGACATGTGGCCTTCCAGAATGAATGACCCTTGGAAAGCCAATCTCATTTTTACATGCCTTAATTTTCCCATTATTAAAACAGGTGGAGGGGTTACTTTGAGCTTGGTAATGAACAACATCAAGACCCTCAGGATATAAGAGAACCAGTTTTATCATATAGAGTGGTGATGGCCATCAAGTATCTGTCTTTCTATTAAGTTTCATTGTATTTTCCAGATACCCAATTATTTCCATCTGAATAGTCTTTACCTCTAATCCTTCTAAAAATCCCTTGGTATTTCCAGAAAGGAGCAGGTAAGCAAATAATGAGAATGGCAAACAGCTAGATATTTGGAACAACAGTAGAAGACAGAAACATTTTTCACATGATGAAAAGGCAAACTGCATGCAGAAAAACTTTCCCTACTCCTGCCCCCATCAATGTCTATACAGATCTCCAAAATAGCACGTTCTCAATTATAAGTGCAAGTATAATGTGTTCACTCACTAACTGCACTTACTAACTCCTTCACCTTCCTCTGTTTCAATTTCCTTATCTATAAAGTGGGAATACTATTACCCACCAAACCTCATTCACTATGCTATTGTGACATCCAGTGAGATAATGTATGTGGAAGTGCTTTTTTAAAGCAATTTTTAAAGGTAAATAAAACAACTGATTAAATTGAATGATATAATTTGATAGCACTGATCAAACAGATATTTGGTATTTGGGGTTAGCATTGGGCTATTAAAGAAATGATAAATGCTATGATTTAACATATGTTGGAAATGATAGTAAATGATACATTGGAAATTTTAAACCATATGGCTGAAGCAGACATTGGAAATGATAGTAATTGACTCCTAACTTCATCAACACTAACAGTCAGGTCAGCCAGTTTTTAAACCTGGCTCATCACAGCAGAGTAACAGAGAAGCCCACTGTGTTGGCTGAACTTCATGCATCTATTTGTCTCACTGGACTCAAGCACTTCCTGAAACTAAAAAGCATTTTTGGATGCTATGCCTAGTTTTTTGGCAAGCACCATGATCCACGAAGGAACAAACAAAACATGAAGTAGGTACATCTATCTGATGGCCTGAGAATGCCTCCCCACCCTGCCGCCAACTGTTCCCTAGAAATAGTATCATTTCTCCCTGAACACCATAAGAAAGCACATGCACCCCCAGGATGAATGACAAGCAGAAGTTAACAGAGGCTTCATGCACCATAAAGAGCAAATGGAAATAGGCCAGTTGGTTATGATGATGAGGAGGAGGAGGAGGATGAAGGTGATGATGCAGCTGGCTTGTCATGATGGGTCTGTAGCAATGCTGTTGGAGGCCTTAGGAAGGATAGTCTGGAAATGGAGTTCCAGGAACCAAATCCTACTTGCTTGAGATCTGGCTCTTCTAAAACAAGCAGTCATCATCTGGGACTGCACATATCTATTTGTTTCATAATTTAAACATTATTATTTTCACTAAGGTTGTATCTCCCTAAACCACTATAGACAGTTGAAAACTCTGCTCTCATGAAGTAGTTTACATTATGACCAAAAATTATATGGTTGATATTTTATTCCACTGAATCAACCAGTTGTTTTGACTTCATGTAACCACAGCTGAAGTTTGATTCTGAATTCAAGAGCTCTGCCTTTCGAAAATACTTCAAGTAGTGGTGGTGATGAGGGAAAGGAAAAAGTGAAACCAATATATCAAAAGCTGAGTAGATAAAATTTGGTGACAACCTGAATTCATGGAGTAAATGACAGATGATTACTTTGGCTTTGCATAGATAATGGTTGAGTTTTTTTTTTTTTTTGAGCATGTTTGAGATAGTGGAGCATCTGCGTGGCAATGTCTTGAGATTAGGACATCCATATTTAGACGGAGAATAAACAAGAGAACAGAAAGAAGTAGAGTGGTGAAGCATAAAGAACACTGGACTAGGACTGAGAAGTGTCTGTGACAGCAGGGTGGCCTTGGGCAAACCATACTGTCACTAGAAACCTCAGTGTCCATCATCATAACAGGGGAATGTTAATAATAATAATTTCAACTTCAGAGAATGGTTATAAAGATTAGGCAAGAAAGACTTTAAAAACTTCACAGTACTGGAGGGAGGGTATAGCTCAAGTGGTAGAGCTCATGCTTAGCATGCACAAGGTCCTGGGTTCAATCCCCAGTACCTCCTCTGCACAAGGTCCTGGGTTCAATTCCCACTACCTTCTCTAAAACATAAATAAAATAAATAAACCTAATTACACCCCCCACAAAATAAAAACAAAAATAAATTTAAACTAAAAACAAAAAAACTTCACAGTACTATCCAGAAGTTGGGGATGAGTATTATTAACACAGGAAGGGCAAGGCTCTTGAGAAGAGGAATATCATGCTTGCTTCTTCATCCAACAGATCCAGAAAAGCATGCTTATTTCTCAGCAGTGTTTTCTTAATGTGTAGGAAAGACAGGTTGTAGGCCTCTCATCTGCCGCATCTCATCTCTAGAGGAGCTCAGGGGCACTTTGATTACTACCAGTCAGTGAAAGGACCCTGATTTGAGATGGAAGGAAACATACATAAAAAGTTACAATTTTATCAAAAACGGGGTTTTATTTTATCAAAAATTCATGATGAAATTTTTTGCATTGGAGTTGAGGGTTTACTAAGGCAAGACTCAATAGAGCCCCTTGGCTAATGTCCAAAGGAGAAGATTATTCAATTTCAAATGAATGCCCCATGAGGTTCTCTTTAAAAAGCTGACTTTCTCTTTTGGAGTCAGGAAAATCCAAGAGTTCATTTGCTATGCTATGGGAGATCTATGGTCATTATAAACTTTTGTTGGCTTTCAGTGCTATCATTTAATAAACACTGCTGAAAAATACCCATGTTTCTGAATTAAAGAATAATATCTTTTTAAAATGGATACTGTGGCAAATGGCAGGAAAAAATAGTCCAAAATACTCACGTTTTTCTTCAGCTATATGAAGTAAAATAGAACAAGGTAAAATATGTGAACAACTTTCAGAAATCATAGTGGCTTTAATCAGTGCTTTGGAATAGAAATACGTAGATTGGTATAAGGAAGGAGTGTGGTGGAATGTGTTATCATAGCTCATTCTTCCATTTTTCTACAATTTGCTGCCATTAGAAAACCCTAGGAATAGTCATTGTACGTCTCTTCTTTTTCTTTTCCTTTCTAATTCATCTCTTTACATTTAAGTTTATAATCTTAAAGAGGTACTCTTTGTAAAATGTGATTTTTAAAAAACCTGATCAAGGAGTGATGGAAATTCTCACACAATGTTGGTAGCAGGTAAACTAAGACAGCTCACTTGGTAAACAATGGAGCAACATCTACTAAACAGCCATTTCTAAAATTCTAGTCTATTGAGATAATCCTGAAATATGGAAAAAGCTTTAGGTGTGAATATTATTGTTGAGCCTATTTACACTTTAAAAAAAAAAAGAATCTAAGGGATTGGTAAAGAAAATTGGAATATTATACAGCCATTCAAAATGATGACTTGGAAGTACCATGGTAATAATTAAGTTATAATGTTAAGCAAATAAATAAGTAAATAAATAAAGACAGAAGATAAAGTGACATGTATAATATAATCATAACTGTGGTTTTTTTAAAAAAATTCTTTAAATTTGCAAAGAAAATAGTTTGAAAGAAAAACACTAACATGTTAAAAGTGTTATCTTTGGATGATGAAACTGTAGGGTTTTTTTTTATTACTTTCCTAAATTTCCAAGTTTCTCTAAATGAGTGTTTATTACTTTTATTTTTCAGTGGAATTTCTCTCTTTTTATCTCACATGAAACGTGTTACTTTTATAATAAAAAAGACTTATCACATTATTTTAGAAATGACTCTGTGTACAAACCTGGATTGTGAACCATCAGAATACACAGATTGGGTTAATATTCCATTATGCTCATGATTTTCAGCTAAGAATATAGCTAAAGACATTACATAGGACCCTTCTCAGAAGTGTGGCAGCACAGATTTAATTTTGACTAGCAGAGTAGGTATTAAATACCTCACACATTTTTCTACTGGGATCTTCAAGGATGCACCACATGATAAAGTTTTAGAAGATTACCTTCCTCCTAAAACTAAAAACAAACAAACAAAAAACCCTGGAAATCTTGTCTTGTCTCTTCCTGAAATTTATTAATTAAAACTATTATGAACCCTAAATAAAGGATTCCCAGAGCTGACATGATACTTAAAGGAATGATTGCATATTAAAAGAATTGAACTCTTCAAACACTTTTGCACACCTACCTGAAAGTTTCAACAGAGGCATTGTGCTGGAATCCTTGACTCTAGGGTAGCACAGTAGAAAGGAAGAGGCAGGAGACTGTGGGGATGACTGACTGACAGTATAAAATACGCTGACATTCATTTTATTATTTTGCTTTGCCCCTGTAATTTGACCCTTCTCCGCTAAAAGAAGTGAGATGAGCTTTAGACCTATTTATAGCTTCAGGCATTGACAGTGAAAAACAGGTGAAGCCTTCAGTGTTTACCCTGGGACTTTAGATAAGATATCTGTGCTAGGCCAGGAATTGCATTTCAATACTCTCTAATTCTCTCCGTGGGTTGGATTCTCTTCAAGTGTAATTTTCTTGTATGACTTGAACACTGATGATAATTTTCCACCCTAATGAAATATAATAAAGTCCTCCAGGCTTGTGGAAAGTCAGGGTCCTCAGAATTTTAGTCATGAGAACAGTCCTGTGGTTGGTGAATATGCTGGTACAGTCATCAGGCTCTCAACACACACACACACACACACACACACACACATTTTCATAAGAAATATCCCTGACTTAGCAGAAATTCACCAGACAGAATCGCTTATGTCGTAAATTTACTTCAAATCTTATAGAAACACAACTGCTGTCTTGACTGCTCAGGTACCCTCACTCTGCATACTGTTATAAAAAGAATATCTTTCTCATGAATAACATTCGATAGTATGTTAAGCACTTTCCAAACATTATCTATTTGATCCTACTTATAATTCTATAAGGCAAGGAGTACCTTACCCTTGCTTCCCAAATGAGAAAACTTGTGCTCTAGGAAGAGTGTCTTGCCCAAAGACATTCTGCTCATTAATACAAAGCCAACACTCTCTGGACCAAAATTTCATGCTCCTTCCATAACAACAGAGAGTCCTGGTTATGGCTAAGTACAGGAAGACCATGTTTTATTGTGCTTCCCTTTATTACACTCTACAGACATCGTGTTTTTTACAAATTGAAAATCTGTGGCAACCTGCATTGAGTAAGTCTGCTGGCACCATTCTCCCAACAGCATTTGCTCACTTTGTGTCTCTGTGTCACATTCTGGTAATTCTTGCAATATTTCAAAAATTTTCATCGTTATTATATTTGTTATGGTGATCTGTGATCAGTGATCTTTGATGTTGCTATTGTAACTGCTTTGGGACACCACAAACTGTGCCCACATAAGACAATGAACTTATTCAACAAATGATGTTGAATTGTGTGTTCTGACTGCTCCACTGACTGGCTGTTCCCTGCCTTTCCCCCTCTCCTCAGGCCTCCTTATTCCCTGTAACCAACTATATTGAAATTAAGCCAGTGAATAACCTTACAATGGCCTCTAAGTAATCAAGTGAAAAGAAGAGTCAGGAAAAAAAAAGATTCTTTTCAAAATATTAGTGCCCGACTAACAATGCTCCTGCTCACCCAAGAGCTGTAATGGAGATGTACAACAAGATTTCTCTTGTTTTCATGCCTGCTAACACAACATTCATTCTTCAGCCCATGGATCAAGGAGTAATTTTGACTTTCAAGTCTTATTATTTAAAAAATATATTTTGCAAGGCTATAGCTGCCATAGTGATTCCTCTGATGCATCTGGGCAAAGTAAATCGAAAATCTCCCAGAAAGAATTCACCATTCTAGATGCCATTAAGAACATTCATGATTCCTGGGAAGAGGTCAAAATATCAACATTAACAGGAGTTTAGAAGTTGATTCCAACTTTCATTGATGACTTTGAGGGGTCCAAGACTTCAGTGGAGGAAGTAACTACAGATGTGATGGAAATTGCAAACTAACTAGAATTAGAAATGGAGCCTGAAGATGTGGCTGAATTGCTGCAATCTTATGATAAAACTTGAATGAGTGAGGAGTTGCTTCTTATAGATGAGCAAAGAAAGGGGTTTCTTGAGATGGAATCTACCTCTGGTGAAGATGCTATGAAGGATGTTGAAATGACAGCAAAGGATTTAGAATATTACATAAAATTAATTGATAAGTCAGTGGCAGGGGTTGAGAGAATTGACTCCAATTTTGAAAGAAGCTCTACTATGGATAAAATGCTATCAAACATCAGTGCATGCTACAGAGAAATTGTTCATGAAAGAAAGAATTAATTGATGCAGCAAACTTTATTGTTGGCTTGTTTTAAGAAATCACCACAACCACCCCAGCCTTCAGCAACCACCAAGCTGATCAGTCAGCAGCCAACAACATCGAGGCAAGACCCTCCACCAGCAAAAAGATTATGACTCACTAAAGGCTCAGACAGCTATTTAGCATTTTTTAGCAATAAAGTGTTTTTAAACTAAGGTATGTATTTTTTTTTAGACATAATGCTCTTGCACACTTAATAGACTACAGAATAATGTAAACACAACTTTCATATGCACTGGGAAACCAAAAAGTTGTGTAACTTGCTTTATTGCCGTACTTGCTTTCTGGTGATTGTCTGGACCAAACCTGCAAGGTGTATCTCCAAGATATGCCCGTATGTGATATATCCAAGGTATGTGCTGTGTGTGACATAGCCAAGGTATAGCCAAGGTGTGCCTGGGTGTGATAATTACTGTCAGGTAAAGACAGTACTTTGCAAGACTCAGCAGAACTTAGTAGCTTATATTAAAGATAGCAGCATCAGTTTGGAACTTCAGATTTGGGGCAGAATTATGGGCATGGACTGAATAATCTCTTTAACTATTTCCTACTGAAAATCGAAACAAGCTTCCTTTTTGGCAAAAACAGAATATTTTGCTGCTTAGCTTTACGGCCATCCTCTCCTTTCAATCAACAATATTGGAACACATTACAAAGGTGTTCCTGAACCGAAATATTTTTTGTTCCTTTCAAACTCTTTTTTTGTGACATTTCCACCTGGATTTTTCAATGATATCTACAAATTTTTATATCCAAACCAAACATTTTTCTCCCCAAATCTGCTTCTCCTCCAATGATTCCTATCTTTATGTTACCCTCCAATTTTCTCATTCCATTTGTGACAGATACCCTAGTTGTCTCCTCAAAAAATCATTTTTCCTTTTTCCTTATTAACAAAAGTTAGCTAATGTTAACAAGGTTAACAAAAGTTAACTAGTACACTCAGCCAAAAAAAATTATACTTGCTAGACTTCTTCACAGTGAGAGTGACCATGTAAGAGTCTGGCCAATGGGACAGAAGCAGAATTGCTGGAAAAGCTCTTTTAAAAGAGGGCAACTCAGGGGAATGGTATAGCTCAGTGGTAGAACACATGCTTAGCATGCACAAGGTCCTGGGTTCAATCCCCAGTACCCCCAGTAATAAATAGATAAATCTATTTGTCTCCCCCTCAGGAAAAAAAAAAAAAGAGAGAGAGGTCCAGTCAGCTGGCATTATGTTCTGCATTTTGCCCTTCTTCTTCCTGCCTGGAATAAGAAAATATCTGGGTAGGGTGAGTGCAAATCAACCATTGTTGTAACACAAGTGACAGGCAGGACAAAAGCCAAGTGTGAAGAATGCCTGAGCAAAAAGAAAGGGCGAGGGTCCCTGATGGTACCCTAAAGCTACTAGGTCAGCTCTGGGCTGCCCACCTCCAGACTTCTTAATACTTAAGAAAAATTAATTTGTTTTATCCACTGATTAGTTAGAGTTTTTGGCTGCTAGCAGCCAATGTAATTCTCTACCCCACCCTCCAACCCTGCAGGGAATGCTTTGCTTTATTTCCTTTTTATTTGCCACCCCTCTTTCCCCTCATCATACATTAACCCCTACCTGCAGGTAATAACAACTGGCATCATTTCTTGTTCTTCCCACAGTCATAATCATAAATGCACACACACTCACAGATTTATGGGTTTTGGTTATTTCTTTTAAAAATGGGATGTTATCATACATCTTGCTTTTCACAGTTAACACCGTCTCATAGAAATTCTAAGTCATCTACAATATATTCCATGGTGTAAATGCCCCAGAATTAAGTCAACCATTCCCCTGTAAATGGACAATCACTTGTTTCTACTATTTTATCCCCACTAACAATGGTTTAATAAATATCTTTAACACAGAAAACCCTGAAGAGCTAAAACAATCTTGAAAAGGAAGAACGGAGCTGGGGGAATCACACTCCCCAACCCCAGACCACACCACAACGCCAGAGCAATCAAAACAGCATGGTGGGGGCACAAAACAGACACACATATCAATGGAACAGGACAAAAAGCCCAGAAATAAACCCAAGCACTCATGCCAAGCAAACCACGACAAAGGAGGCAAGAATATACAATGGAGAAAAGACGGTCTCCTCAGTAAGTGGTGCTGGGAAAACTGGACAGCTGCCTGTAAAAGACACACCCTGAGATGCATACTGGGGGTCCTCTGGGTTGACTGACCAGTAGCAGTAATCAAAGCCAAATGCCACAACCTTCTCCGGGGAGTTGCCAAAGCCATTGGGTTGACGGTCACCTTTAAATTCCTGATTTTTGCCACTTGCCATCAACTTCCCCAATAATTCTTCTTCCTTCTTCGGTCTCCCTTTTTCTGAGGGGCCAGACTGTCACAACCACCTGCTTGGTCACCATCCCTCAGCCACAGACCAAGCCCAGCAGTTCGGCCCGGCTGCTGCATCCCCGACCCCAACCCCAAGCACAGGCCTAACCGGCTCCAGCCCCAGCCTGGCCCCACCTGCCCCACAAGCCTCACGGGACAGCGGCAGCCAATGTAATTCTAACTGACTTTCTTAGTTACTTCAAATTCAGATGATTGTAATAGATTCTTAATTATTTTCCCCACATCCATTCCATGTTGCAAAGTACTGCCAGGTTAAGTCTTTCTGAAACATCAACTTTGATCATTATATTCTCAGTCCAAGAACATTTTGCTGGCTCTTTATTTATTGTTTCAACAAATATTTCTTGGGCATTTAAGAAGATCAAGTTTAAGTGACTAAGATAAACTAGACCTTGGTTCTAATTGTCTCCTCCTCTTACTAGTTGTGTGCCCTCAACTTTTGAAAACCTAACCAGACACTGTCCTGCTTATTACATTCAAGTAGTAATGGGTGCTATGAAGAAATAGAACAAGGTGATTTTTAACGGCAAGGGATGGTTTCAGCCAATTCTATAATGCGGAAAGGACTAGATCACTTCTCAGAATTGTTTGGATCAGCAGTATAAATTTTTTTAAAACATTTTTTTATTGAGTTATAGTCGTTTTACAATGTTGTGTCAAATTCCAGTGTACAGCACAATTTTTCAGTTATACATGAACATATATACATTCATTTCACATTCTGTGAGCCACCACAAGATCCTGTATATATTTCCCTGTGCTACACAGTACAATTTTGTTTATCTATTCTACATTTTGAAATCCCAGTCCCTTCCCACCCCACGTCCTCCTGGCAACCACAAGATTGTATTCTATGTCTATGAGTCTGTTTCTGTTTTGTATTCATGTTTTTTTTTTTTTTGTTAGATTCTGCATATGAGCGATTTCATGTGGTATTTTTCTTTCTCTTTCTGGCTTACTTCACTTAGAATGACATTCTCCAGGAGCATCCATGTTGCTGCAAATGGCGTTATGTTGTTGGTTTTTATGGCTGAATAGTATTTCATTGTATAAATATACCACACCTTTTATCCAGTCATCTGTTGATGGACATTTAGGCTGTTTCCATGTCTTGGCTATAGTAAATAGTGCTGCTATGAACATTGGGGTGCAGGTGTCATCTTGAAGTAGGGTTCCTTCTGGATATAAACCCAGGATTGGGATTCCTGGGTCATATGGTAAGTCTATTCCTAGTCTTTTGAGGAATCTCCATACTGCTTTCCACAGTGGCTGCACCAAATTTAGATCAGTAGTATAGACTTTTGACCTCACACAAGTCTTTCTTGGATCATCAACAACTCTATCCAGACAAATGGCATCATGCATTTCTAGAAAATTACTCACTCCCTTCACCCTGCAAATAATGTGAGAACTTCATGAACAAATTTCCACATCACTGATGAGTACAGCAGCGAAAAAAAAGTTCCTCAGGCCTTTGGGGTCATCCTCACTACTTCATGCTCTTGTCCCACTGATGCCCCCAAAACTCAATCACTTATATACCCACCCATTCTATGGCCCAAATTCTTTTTCATAAATGTTCTATTTTCAAGAATTCATGACCCTTTTGTGGAACCACAATTATTTCAGTATGGTTGGGACCAAAAGACAGAGTTTGAAAAGATGTGCATGTCGAGAATCAGAGAAGAAAGAGAGGTAGACATTACACCATGCTAAGGGTTTTGAGTTTTATTATTATAGCACTGGGAAACCACTGCAGAGTTCTCAAGAATACAGTGAAAATAATACTAATAGTTAGTAGTAATAAGAATGTATTTTGACCTTGTATCCTGTACCAATTACTCTACATTAACCCATTAAAGCTCCACATTTCTAAGTGGTAGATACTATTATTATCTTCGATTTTCAAATGAAACAACTGAAGCTCAGAAAAATTAAGTGATAAAATACATAGTTACACAATCAGTAAGTGGCAGAGTCAGGATTTGAACCTAGATTCATCTTAAGCTGAAGCCTGTGTTCACTTCTGCATCATACTGCCTCTTACACGATCTGTTTGCATTTCAGGAAATCTTTATGGCCACAGTATAGTTAGGAGTGAGGGGAAGCCAGGAAGAAGGAAGATTAAGGTAAAAGATCATTTCAAATATCTTGGTTAAAGACGAGGAAGGCTTAAATTGACAATCACTGGAGAATTGGAATGGAAGAGTCAGACATGACACATTCTGAAGACAGGGTATCTGGATATGGAGGCTAATGGAAAAGGAGCTGGTGAGAATAAGTCTCAAATTTCCCTGCAAGTGGTTTGTAAGGGAGTAGTGCCATTTGCTAAGACAAACAATACAAGTGGTTAGATAGGATTAAGACCAAAGTCAATGTATTTGGCCTAACACATCACAGTGGAAATGTCCAGTAGGCAGCTGGATACTTGACTCTGGAGTTCAGGAGAGAATCCAGAACTGAATATAAATATGAGAGTCATCAGCAATTATGTTGGTTAAAATTCCAATAATCAGTTACATCACTTAGAGAGAATATGTGGAGAGAAAAGAGCAGAGGACCACAGACTGATTCTAAAGGAAAACCAATATTTAGGTGTTGGTTGTAGAAAGAAGAGATCACAAAAAGAAAAGAGATGAAGTGGTGGAGGAGAAAGGAAGAGAACTAGGAAATATTGTATCATGGAAATGATGGGAGAAGAGCAATCTGGAGCTGAGTCCTGGGGTTAAATGCTGTGAGACTTCATGAGAGGATGGAAAACAGTCCACAGGCTTTGTCCATTAGAAAGGTTGGTGATCACTGTTGGGTGAGGTCAGGTCCTTAAAGAAAATGCCCAAACAGAACTAGACATACAAGAGATGTATTGGGAGAATGCCTGTGAAGGATAAAAGAGGAGGGAGCAGTAGTCAGCAGGGAAAGTCTTCAGACCACGACATGATGCTGATCTGACACTTACAAGAGGAGAGGGGAAGGAGGACTGAAGAGAGAGGGCCTCAGATTTTAGTCTGAAAGAGTCTTAGCCAGTTCAATGGGGAGTTCCCCACAAGGACTGCTTGTTCTAGGAGTTCTGGAGAGAGCAGAACTGATAGGGTCCAACTCTATACCCTTACCATGATCAATCATTGACTGTGGGATGGCAAGGATGGGTACTGAGCATGGCTTCAAGGTTGCAGATGAAAAGGTGTGGAAACTCAAGCTGTCAGCTAGTTCCTCATAGCAGGTTCCAGAGCCTCTTCCTCCACCTCTGTGGCTCCCACACTGTTGGAGAAGCTTCAGAGAAGTCACGAGAAGAGAGGAGGTTTGATGGTTGTGAGTTGAAAAGTAAGAAAGAGGTGAGGAAGGTGGAGGCTCTTCTTTCCTAATGATGTTGTCAGAGAGTGCAAGGAGGAAAAAAATAGAGTGATAACTGAGGAAACTAGGGTCAAAGGAGTACATTTATGGAATTCTAGGGGAAGAAACAAGTAGATGGAGGAAAGTAAATACTCAAGAGAGTGAAAACTAAAGGCAAGAACAAGTTACCAGTCTTGGAGGACACGGGAGGAGGTGGAAGAAAGACCCAGGTGGAGGAAGGACCTGGAAGAGAGGAGAGGACCATTTCCTCTGAGTCTGGAGTGGAGGAGGGAGAAGAATGCAGAGATACTTGAAGACATGGGGGTAGTGGTTGGGGATATTCAAGCCCTATATTATTTTTAATATTCCTGATTCACTGAGTAAGTAAATTCATGATTATAAAGTTGTTAGCATGTAGAAATGTCCAGACAAAAGTTGGTAGATTTAAGTAATGGGGAAAAGTGCTAAACAAATTTTAAGTCTTTACCATCAAAGTAAAAATGAAGAGCTCTTAAACTATTGTCTTTTGGGGAATTCCACCTGATGCAAATAAGAAAAATATGATTATACTATGAAGAGTTCCTAAAACTGCATGTAACAGTTTAAAAAATAATTATTTTTGTTTTCCCATACAATTTGAAGTGAATTTGATTATAAAAAAGAACCAGTTTCTTGATAATCCTTAATGTTTAATATATGAGGAAAGAGAGTCAGGTGGTAGGTGGAATTATAAGATTTTAGCCTTTCTGGAAGGAAATTTGGCTATATATTTATCAAAAAACCTTTTAAAATATGCTTATCCATTGATACGACAATCTCATTTTTATGTTATCTTAAGGAAATTATTATGCAAGTATTCAAAGATGTGTTTCAGTTAATTGTAGCCAAACTGTTTAAGAGCCAAAAATTAGGAACAACCATGTCTGCAATAGAAGGTTGATTAAAATATGGTACAAACATAGTACAAAATACCACTTAGTCATTAACATGATGGTGTAGATAAATATATGTTAACATGGAAAACATTAAAAGATTTTTATTAAGTGAAAAAGCATATTACAAAGACATATACATAGTATAATCTTGATTTTGTGAAAAAAAAAAGGCATTTAATGTATATATTACTATAAACATTGAAAACAGCCTGGACCATTTATTCCAGTGTTCTGTCTGGGCAGTGGAGTGATGGCAATTTTTAATTTTTTTCTTTTGCCTTATTTGCATTTGTGACCATGAACAAATATTATTTCTATGATTTAAAAAATCTGAATTTAAAGCAAAACAAAACAGAACATATTCTGGTTCTATCATCCACAGATCTTAAGGAAAAATGTCCAGAAGTTCCCTTTAATGGGACAAATCACTGCTTGTCCTTTTTCTGTAATTAAATTTGCTTTTTCTTCAAGCATCGATATATAAGATAAACTAGACTCATTTAACTCTCTTTTTGCTTTAGTTCTTAGCAAAATAAAATTATTATTTTCTAGGTCTTTTAAAAGTAATTATGTGACTATTTCAACCAAATTATGGGTTATATTGTTTGGAACTCCCGTGGGGACCTTTCCCATCATTTAGAATATTATTCCAATGGAAAACATTCAGGGTTCCAAATAACAAATTTACAAATGTATTTTTTAAAGGAGAGATTTCTTGTATTTTAGGTTGGTTTGTTTGTTTATGTAATGGAGGTACTGGGGATTGAACCCAGGACCTCACGCATGCTAAGCATTTGCTCTACCACTGAGCTGTACCCTCCCCATTTCCTGTATTTTATTGAGAGAGATAACTGTAACGCGAGGCTCCACGGGAAGGAGATGACTGACACCTAACAGGAATGAGCTATACACAGGAGATCACTGCTGCCTGGCTTCCCTTGTTCAGAAAGTGCTTCTTCTCTTCCACTGCAGCAGGTCTCCCTCCCTGCTGTGAAACCTGCTGGGAGCTCCCAGCCCTTTCCAACCTGCTCTTCACCCTTCCCCCTCAATGCCCTCAGTCACTCATGGTTAAGATGCTGAAGCATTATATGGGGTTCATTGTCATTAACAGACTTTCAGGGTGAGCTTAATCCTTTATAACATTGCTTCAGTGAGAGCAGTTCTGAGTTCATTACAACTTCCGGTTTGGGAATAGAACCCTTTTGTCAGCAGCAACTATGGACTGTTTTTGTAACCCTGTTAGAGGTTTATAAAAAGTTACCTTACACCTAAGGAATGAGTTTTAGTTTGGAATATAACCAAATTGTGGAACTTCATAGTATTTACTGGATTCAGGTTCATTTCCCTGTTAGTAATAATTCCCCATACATGCCTAAAAATAAAGAAGTCAAATTTGTAAGACTCATCCTTTTCCATGAGACAAACTGACTTTGTTTCCTGTCTCTTGAATAGAACTAAAATTCAGCAATGTGCTTTTAACAAAACAATCTAAACTTCAGCAGTATACTGTGTTCTGTTAGGAGATGGGGTGGGTGGCAAGCTGTGGGCTCTGTGCAGTAATAACAGTGCTAGGCACTATTCCAAGTTGCTTTTTTAAAAACGTATATTCATTCATTTAACTTTCACAATAGTCTTTTGAAGAACTATTATCACCTCCATCTTACAGCTGAAGAAATTCAGGTACAGAGACTGACTTGCCCAAGGTCTCATAGCTAGTAAGTGGTAGAGATGGGATTTAAGCTCAGGTACTCTGGCTCCTGAGTTGGGGCTCTTAACTGGGGTGTCACATACTGTATCACTCTTGCTTAGTTGAACAATGATCGTGATGGTGCCTAGAGGATGCTGGGGTCTGGACTAGACACAAGGATGTGATGTAGTGATTCCCAGCTTGACAGATGGTTGTAGGAGTAGACTGGTGAGGTCAAGGGGTGTTTAAACTTTTACTTATGGAATCTTCAAGCTAAATCTTGAATGGAAGCCTAAAATGAAAAACAGAGGAAAGTGCTTACATAAATGCAAATTGGACAATAGATAAAATATCAGTTTACCTATTAATTTTTTAAAATTTGAAAGTTTGATGTATCCTAGGGTTGGCCAGGGTCTGGGATAAAACATCCTCTCATGCACTGTTGGAAGGAATCTATTGATAAAACATTGTTTGGAGGACAATTAAGGCCATATGCATTGAAATAAAAAATGCATCGAGTGTAAACCTGACTATTTGTGGCAATTTGCTCTATGCATATACTGGCAAATATAAGTTGAGAATAATGATATTTGATATGAGAAAATAATCAACCATCAAATAAAAAAAGAGCCTGTGTGTGTGTCAGTAGAGAGAAGGTTGTATATAATACATAGTTTTCAAAAGAAAGATGTTGCTGTAAAATGCTGGTTAGGAAAAGGTGTGGAATGTACATTATTGAGTGAAATTAGCAAGGTATAGAACACCGTATATCTAAATGATTCAATTTGTGAAAAATTACAAAGCTTTCACACACACACGCCATATGACCCCGTTCATAAGAATCTTCACAAAGGATGATAAGACAACAACAACCAAAGTTTAAAGTGATTAACTTTGAATAAAGGTTAGCTCTGTAATTAATTCTATGTATGGTTTGAATTTTTTTTTCAATTTTTTAAAAACCAGGTTCTTTCATTACTATTATAAAATTAGTAAAACTGAATATTCAAAACATGAAGTCAATTCACACCAAACTTCAGGAAGTTAAATTAAAAATTGTCATTCTTGATATTTAAGATTATTAAAATATCGGGATAATGTGCAAAAAAAAAAAAACCAAAACACAGATGAAAGTGCAGCTTAGGTTGAAGGTGAGAACAGGGAGGAAGAGCAGAGCCCCACCCACTCAAGCTTTCTCAGAAATCTCCTATATGACACTCCAAGGGCCTTGAGCAGCAGTTTGAAGACTCCAGTTGACCTTTGAATAACGCGGGACTTAAGGGGTACCCACCCTCTATGAAGTCAACAATCCATCTGTAACTTACAGTCAGCCCTCAGTATCCGCGATTCCTCTGTATCCCTGGATTCAACCAACCTCAGATGACGTAGTGCTGTAATATTTGCTACTGAGAAAAAAATCTGCATATAAGTGAACCTGACCAGTTCAGACCCATGTTGTTCAAGGGTCAGTTGGACTAGTGAATGAAAAAGAGCACAGGATCTAAAGTCAGAAGACCTGAGTTCCAATCTGGAATCAATTCATCTACTTTCAGGGGATTCAGTTTTCTCATCAGTAAAATGGAGATCTTTCCTGTCTTATATGGCATTTGTGGAGGATTAAATAAATGAATGCTAAGAGCACTCTGAAATTGCAAAGCAATTTATGGTTTCCACTTCTGAGAGCCTTGATTTGAAAAGAAGAGACCCAAATGGCAAAGAGGCATGAGATGGGCTCTGGTGCATCTTAGGTAGCCTTGAGAATTCAGAAAAATCAGGAAGATGGTGGCCCTAGGCAGTGTCAAGAGGGTGGCAGTTGGAACACCAAGGCTAATAAGAAGTATGTCTCCTTATCTTTCGAAACAAACTGCAACTAAGAAACTCTGTTTTTGAAATCTCTCCTCAATACAATATAAAAGATGAATGAGGAGCCCAAGTCTGCCAGGTTCATTGCTATATGACTGGAGCAGCACAGTGCCCAGGCACTTAGAAGTTTCAATAAAAATCTGCTAAATGAGTTAGGAAGGAAAGTAGTAAGAGAAATTTACTGAGCCAAAGAAACAAAAATGTTTTGTTAAGGCATGTGGCTATGCCTCCAAATGTGGTTCTTGGAGAGGAAATGTCACACCAACTATAGAATGATAGGGCAATAGGGGCACAGGCTTTGGTAATTTCAGTTCATATTCTGTGCTAGAGTTTCATTTTGGACTTTAATATTAAATGTCAAACTCCTCAAATTCACAAGCAAAACAAACATAAACTTATGAGACTTCTTGATCTAACTTTCAAGATGTCTGTCTTTAAACTCTATTCCAATGATTAAAAAAAAATCACATCAGGGACGTTGGGGGGTCTCAGTTGTAAATGTGGAGAACTGACTTACACTAAAATATTTTAAAACAATGTGCAAATTTTCCTTCAGACTTAGGTATCATACAGAATTCACACATCTCAAGCTCCCGCAGAAAGTGTCAGTAGTGCCAATTTTATCACTCCTACAGAAGCCACTCTAGAAGATTGCTTTTCCTAACTCGGATAATGTTTCAGGTTCCTGTATCTGAAGGCTCTAATAGGCAGGCAACTGCTCAGTTCCAACCACATCCTCCCTGGTTAGGCATGTAGCTGCCTCTATTTTTAGAAATATTTAATGTCACTTTAACCCCCAATATCACAGGCACTACCCCTAGTTCTCTTTATGTGGCCTACAAATTGATGGCAATCTGTATTTATACTAGTTTTAAGAAGAGATTAAGCATTCTTTTCAGTTGAAAAGTAAACGCCTCTCCCCTCTCACCAGTAGGTTAATAAGTATTAACTATTTTGGTGCAAGTGCAAAGTTAATCGTGAATACAATGCCTCCAGACAAGAGCGATCAATTCACTGGGTCTACTTCCAGTTCACAAGTCTGAACCTTTGATGTTCCTCTTGGCACCGCAAAGGTATTTGTTATCTGTATTTCGGACGTTCCTTGAGTCCCAGTTTTCTTTTATTAAGATCTAGGACCACATTGCATTGCCCAGAGTTATATTTAAAGCATTACAAAGCATACCTTTCCCATTTGGATACTAGACGTTGATTCTCTCTGTGCTCTCAAGTCATGGGGCTGAATATTCTCTGAAATGTGTCCAAAGCCATTTTGCAAAATAACCACTAGTACAACCTCTTGGCCCCTTACATGTATTTATGGATACCAAATAGCTCATGCAACTCTGTTGGCCTTTTCATGACCTTGAGAATTGCTTGTTATGAGAATAGAAACTTTAACAGCACAGAGATGCACAGGTCCCCTCATATTCCAAATAAAAAACATTCTTTAGCTATTTTTCATCGTTTGTCTCTCTAAAGCTTCATTTTGCCAAGCAGAACAGCAGCAATCGTAAGAAAATATTCTTTCCTCTTTTCCTTTCTCAGTTACTGGGGAGTCAACTATTAGCAGAACAAAAGATCTGATGTGAAGCATAGGTGATCAACTTAAGGAGGAAATCTGTTTGATACACCACGTCCATAATTCTGTTTCTTTTTCATATACATTTTACAATCTAAAATATTTACACTCATCTCAGTAGCTAGAAACAGAATTTTGTTGCTTAAATTTGGTTTCCTTAAGCTTAACTCAAATACTAATGATCCATCCTTGCCTTTTCAAAGAAAAAAGTGGAAAAAAATGGTTATTTTTGGTAGAATGAACCAAAGTCCTCATAATCACAGTATTCCAGTGTTGGTGAAGAAGCCTAGGTTTGAAATCATTGTTTTATATCTCCTTAATTAGGATTGGGAAATCTGAGATATCCTTATTCAATTTCCCTACTTTGTAGATGATGAAAATATTGGCTGGAGTAGTAAAATTATAGTTGGAGCCCCTATTCTCTGGCTCCTAGACCTATGCTCTTCCAGCTCTACCAAGATTGGTAGACTGTGCAGTAATGCAAAAAAAGGCCAAAAGATCCAATGGTAGTTTTTAGCACTTCATATTAGTATGTGAAGGACTTGACATATAGCTATGAATCACTCCCGATGTACATAATAAAGCAGGCTCTGACATATTTCACATTGAGATAAAATGAGGAACTCAGATCTTCCAATATTGTCCAAATGTCACATCCAAAAATCTGAATTTAATATTAACTTTCAATAAAGGTACATCAGTGGAAAAAACATTATGACTAAGCAAAGAACTTCCAGTTTTTATTTTTTTAAACATTTAACAAGAAAAACATTCAACCAAATTAAAAAAAAAAAAGGTGAGGATGGATTAATTTACAATAAAATAGTCAACTTAAAATATCAGCCCTTTCATTTAGGGCCAAGGAGGCCAAAATTCCTGTTTAAACAGCAGAATTGCACAAGTGATATTTTTAAACTGTATTTGATGGCACAGAAATATAAAAGTCATACAACTTCCATTGAGATCCTCCCTTCCCTCCAGAGAATTCATACGATTGCTTCTTAGGTCAGTACTCAGGCCTTTAAAAATTACCAGTTATATTTTGAAATATATCTACACTTATTCTGATAACGAGTGCTTTTAAAACAATTCTTATAAGAAACACCTTAAAATAATTTTGTGGCACATTAGATTTCTAAAACAGCAAAGATGAAAAATAATGTACAAGAATTATAGTCCCTTGTTTACAGAAACCACCCAAATAAGATACTTTCTCTAATTAGTTATCCTTGCTCCTTATAATTAATTAGCAAGAGATGAATCACAAGGAGCAGAATGCACCATTTTTTTGGTTCTTGGTTGTAGCTGCCAGCTTAAAGAGTTCATGACTGTAACTGTAAAGCAAAATATGACTATGCTCACAAATTCTGGAATGGAAAACCCAAAGTATCTCTTTAAAGTGTTTCTCTATCCTTGCTTTCAAGTCAAGACAAAAAATTCACAGCAGTTTAAAGGATGATGAAAGACTAAACATGGGGCCCATCACAATACATATTGAGGATAATTTTACCTATTACACTCCTGAAGTGAAAGCTGTAATAAGTATGATATTGTATTACCAAGTAACAATCAAGAGGAAGCTGTTGGAGCAAATACAGCACTCAGCAGATCCATTTACAGATAGGCATGGTAGCTTTCAGACAGAACACCTGTCTTGAATGTTTTCACAATCTTGAACATGCAATCTTTAAAAAACAAACAAACATAAATATGTAATTTATGACAGCTGGCCAGGCACTTAACTTGGGGAAAGAGACTTTCAGATTTTGAGGTAAACTATAATTGTTTTCAGCAATCACAAACATATTCTAAAAACTATTTTATACCACACTAACTGAAGTTATTCAGCGTTTAACTACGTTTGTCACTCCTCTGTGCCAAAATTCACACCAAAGTGTAACTTTGTAAGCTATTAAAAGAACATTTTCAAGTCTGAATTTTGGCCCCGTTTAGATACTTCTGTGCTTAGAACGTATTTGAGGAAACTAAAAGACACAAACATACAAGGGTAATGGGCACAAAAGCCCAAAATGAGTTATTTTTTCCCCCTAATTTGACACTAAAGAGTCACACTGTCAGTCACATAGACAAGAGGAATGGGAAGAAGAGGAAAGGGGAGACAATGACGACAACTAAGGTGACAAGCCTCGATCTATCCTCGAGAAAATGACAGAGCAATGCTCCAAGAGGAGCAGAAGCAAAGCTGCGGTCTGTTTACGGTGCAGACCGTGAAAGCTCTCAGAATGAACAAGTAGGAGCACGCCTCAATGGGTTTTTTTATCCTCTGGGTACAGTATGTTTCTTCCCCTCTTCTGAATTCATTTCAAGATAATGTGGAATTTGCTTAATAAATGAAAACTCTTATTAGAAGATGGAGGACCTCAGTAAGTATTTACACATTAGAAGACCAGAACAGAAAGAGGCTGATGTAGAATTAGTCTTTTATCAAAAGTTATCCAAGTCCATTTTTCATTAGAATTATCGGGATATTATCTGCAAATGGAAAAGCCAAGTTTCCAAATCCTCATAACTAACAATTAATTATATTTTCCATTCCCCTCTCAAACAGCAATTTCAACCCAAAGGGTACTTCTTGTTCTGACCAAACTCATCAGCTTGTTATCTGGTATGCACAGACTAATTAATCAACATCCTGTTTTAAATCCTTCTAAGAACATTATGAATAAGGAAAATTTAAAAACTTTTGATCTGAGGCATCCTTATTCTCAAAAACATGAGAAAAAAATATCGGCTTAATTTAGTTTCCATGGGGCTAAAAAGTCTAGATGCTTTATAAGGACTTCTAAGCTGACCCTCCTCAGGATAACAATTTTTTCCAGTAATGGTAAAGACTTTGTGTTAACTGACCTCTTCTCTCCCTACAGGACTAACCACATGCATCTAGCAAAAGCACTAGCTGGAGTTAACGGTGCAATGAGCAAATGTGGAAGAATTTCTTTCTCTGTGATGCTAAATGGCTCACTAAAGTTTTGTAACTGTGACCCTGGTCTATTAGCACCATGCTTTACTCAACTAAAATAATTAACCAAGTCACTGCTGCTGTGGGGTGAAGGACGGAGGACGGGGTGAGAAGGGGACTGAGAGCAATTATATACATCATCAGTAACCATGGTATACAGTGAAAATGTGTTTAACATACTTGGAGAATCAATGATTACAACTATTAAACTGCATCCAATTTTTACAGTTTTGAACACCTGTGAATGAATCTGATACGACCCAAATTTAAATATGAATGGAAGTTCACTGAACATTAGATTATGAATAAGCTAGAAGAAACAAATTATATACATTTCGTAGGTAGTAAACTACTAAAAACAAATAAAAAAAGGGGGAGGTTAGGGAAAAATGAAGTGAAATTGTTCCTAATCATTTTTAGTCTCATCTTTCTCTTGGGAGAGCCCAAAAATAGGTCTCTAGAAAACCAACTTCAAATATGTAAGAAATGACATCTGCTATCATGTCAGTATATCGTTCCCTCAAAGCCAGACAGGTCATAGACCTATCTCAGACATTCATTTTCATTTATAATCGTTTCTGAGACATCTACTCCACTGAAGTATTGTAAAGGAAGTCTACAAACCACTTCCAGGAAAAAGGCACTTCATCGTGAAAGTTAGATTTAATTACAAGAAAGTCGAGAAGACGAGGATAGACTCAAAAAGTCAGTATTCACTTTTGTATTTCTGAATACAGAGCAGATGCCAGTTTATAGAATATAGCTGATAACATTACAAACCAAACAGCAACATTAACTATATTCTCAGTATAACAGTAATTTATGACATTTCTCCAAAAATCAACATAATTCCAAGTTCAACAGTAAAAAGAAAAAAAAAATTGCCAGCAATTGCTACTTGAGACCTCAAGACATTGTTTTCTAAAGAATTTCCTGTTTCTACAGTTTGGTTCTCTGTTTCAGAGCATTAATTGCTTTTCAGATGAAAAACCTGGGGTGGCGGAGGTGTGTCTGTGTGTTGGGGGAGAACCCAGGGTGGAGAAATACTGGGGCTTAACAAGAGGTTCATTTCTCTGGTCAGACAACCAAGTGAGGAGGTAGTTATTCTGAGAACTTCTCAAATAAGAGAGTATTATACTGATCTACTGAGAGTTGGGGAAGTAGCAGGAGCTTCTTTGTGAGACTGAAGACAGCAACAGGAATACTTCTCCTCCAGGGAAGTCCAGACCAGGGCGTCAGTGCAGCTGAAATAAAGATGGAATCTGTATAAATGGCACAGAGTATCAGAGAAACAAGGCGACAAAACCAACATCAATGACCACACATTCGTTTCCAAACTTGTCCTACCTTGACAGTGGCTCTTTTCTGATGCTAGAACTTTAAAAGTATCTGTAAGAAAAGAATACACACCATGTCATTATCATCTGGTTTTGATGTAGGGGTCCTTCAAGCTCCTGGTCAGTGCCAAGAATATGGTATAACATATCTCATAAATAATGGCCTCTAATTTCTAATGTTATCGGAAATGTAACACTGTCTGTAAAATAAATGTTTTAAGGACAGTTTAGGCTGCAGTATTTTCAGCAAGGTTGCCATGAGGAAAGTAGTTATTATTTTATAGTTACAAGGGAGCAGAAACTCTCAGGTAAACAGCAACATGGGAAAAACAACAGCAGCGCTCCTCCAAGCTGCCCCATTAACACTTGCAATTATGTCGAGACCACAAGCTCACCTCGTTACATCACCACACACGGCAACCCCATACAACCTTGAGTTCCATCATCACTGCTGTTGAGTTTTTTCATTCGGTACTGACGTATTTCTCTTACCAGTGTATAAAAGGCATCTTCAACACCCTATAAAAGAAAGAAAATGATACACACAGCGCAACAGACACAATCCAAGTTGAAAGCTCTCGCTCTCATTTGTACTTCCTTATGTGGATTTAAAATCCAATTATTAAATTATTAGCTCATAAAGTAGGATGATTTAGGAAGAGGATGCTAAACTTAGCATTCCTATTAAATTACATGAACAAGCTGGTGTACAAACGGCACATTTTGCAGAAATAACATTCAAGCAAAGGAAAAGGAGTAATGTGGGACATATAGAACTACCAGATCTAAAGATTCCATTCAGGAGGGCTTATTCCTTAAACAGTGACTGCTGCTGATGGAGAAAGGACTGATGTTTTAAGTATCTTTAATCAAGGGTCTTCATTTTAGAAATATTTGTGCATGTTAATGCAGAAATAAAAAAAAAGTATTAATTTCATTTTGGGTTTAAACTGAAGATTAAAAAATAGAACACTATTAAAAAAATAGAACACTTTTGAAAAAATCAAAAACAACAAGGGGAGAGGGTATAGCTCAGTGCAGAGTGCGTGCTTAGCATGCACAAGGTCCTGGGTTCAATCCCCAGTACCTCCATTGAAAGATAAACAAACAAACAAACCTAATTATCCCCCCTAAAAACAAACAAACAAAGAAACCCAAAACAGCAAAGAATGTGGATCATAGCTCTAGCAAAGAGTCAATCCATCAAACGTTTCTGCCTTAAATAAACCCTTGCCAAATGCTGAAAGCTGTACTATACCTGTCTGGTCTTGGCTGAGGTTTCGATGAATGGAATCCCATAACTCTTGGCCAGTTCATGGGCTTGTTTTGTGTCAACTGTCCTTGTTGGCAAATCACACTTGTTTCCTACTAGCACCATAGGTACATCATCTGAGTCTTTTACTCGTTTAATCTGTTCCCTGAAAAAGGGAATATGTTATCATAACATAAGAATAAACTTTTAGGAAGGAAAAAACAGCTAGGGCAAAAAAAGAAAATCTAGCAAATTTTATCTAGCTCTGCTAGCTTCTATTACTAAATTTCACTTTTTTCCCTACTACTTATAAAAGGCCTTGCATTACTAAGGAGATTGGTTTGGACTTGATGCAGCAGCCACAGGGAGCGAAGTGCCTGTTCACCTTCTATCTTGACATACGCCCGTTACGTTCCTTGATTCTCCAAAGAGCTTGGCTCTGATTTTAACCGGCAACTTGAAATTTCACTCTTGATTAAGGTCTGAAGTTATAAAAAGTAAAGCTTACTCCCTCCAAATAACTTAAAGCTCCCTTGAGAGTGTCAGTATTTAATGAAAGATAGTCTGTCCACTTTTCTAGGTGGGTGGTGTCCAAACATTTTCTTTGAACAAGATGATAGCTGGAAGTCCAAGATACAAAAAACACAACTGCTCTTTTTAACAGGGGACTAAAGGATCTGAAATTCCCAGCTGACAGCACTCCCTTCAATGACATGTAAGGCATACCACACAGCAGTTTGGAAACTACTGCTCCAGATTCTCTTCACCAACCCTGGACTTTTTATGATGATGGAAATATTCTCTCGCTGTGAGGTCCAACTACATCCACTAGTCATCTGAAGCTACGGAACACTTGAAAAGCCAGTTGCTACTACGGCCAAGGAATTGATTTTTAAACTTTGTTTAATTTTGATGAAATTTAAATAACCACATATGGTTTTTGGCTACCATGCTGCACAGCACTGTTCTTGACTACCCTTGGATTACATACAAAGTCATGTACTTGAAATGCATCTCACTGGCTATCTGCAGAAATGAGCTCTGGTGCGATGGCAGTAGCCTATGTGAATGAAGGGATAACATAGGACAGACTAAGAAGAAAAATGACTTCTAGAAATTTAGTGAATATTTATTAGGTGCTTGCCAAGTGCTGAGCATTTTATTACATGCTGCTATTAAATCCAGAGAGAAAATGGAAAGTAGAATAGGTTTAGGAGGGAAAAAAACCACTGAAAACCAGTAGCGGACTAATTTGCTTCTGTGAGTCGACATCTTCATGTGGATGGGGCATACGCCAGGACTCAAGGCTCTAGGCAGAACACCTGCGTAGCATTTAGTCTGTGTTAAACTCCGTTCTGAGCAATTCATATATTTATTAACTCATTTAATTTTCACAGCAGCTCTTGGTAGGTACTACTATCTCCATGTTACAGATATAGAAACTGAGGCACAGAGGCTCAATGTTTCCCCCAAGTTCCATGGCTAAGAGATGATGGAGCCAAGTTTCACTCCAGGCAGAGTCTATTTTCTTAACCATTATACTATTCTGCTTAAAGAACACAAAGCTGAGAAAAAGGAGCCCTGGGTTTTTGGTCCTGGCTCTGCTATTAATAACAATCATGAGTACAAAAACCTAACAAACCACCTTCTGAACTGATTCTGTAAAATAAGAATGTTGTACTAGAATTTTTTTATGGTCCAACTGATCTTGGAAACTTTAAGGTTCTACAGAGAAAGAAAATCTTTACATTCCCGTGCCCTGCTTTCATCTTTATCTACCCTCCTTTGTTTTTTCCAACTATCTTCTCTACTACTTACTCAAGAATGTTTCTCAGAGGTGTTTTCCTTTCTGAAATTCCTTTGTGATCTCTCATAACAACACCTCTAGTTCTGAATCACTTCCATTAGTTAGCTTCACTGATGTATTATCACGCATTCTAGCTACAGTAGATTATATAAAATAAATTCCAGTGTTAACTTTCAGTAATAATCCCTAATTCTCAATGTCACAACCTAAAACCAATTCTTTTCATAATTAAAAAGCTGTATCTTCCCTAGTGTGGCTTCCTCATCCCCACTCCAAAACTTTAGAACACACTTAAAGATTATCCTTTCAAAAAAAACAATGCTCCTAGTACCTGTAGAGGTTAATATCTGCAAATGATTTGCTATTATTGATGGCAAATACACAAAGGAAGCCTTCGCCTGTCCTCATGTATTGGTCTCTCATGGCACTGTACTCCTCTTGTCCAGCTGTATCCAGTATGTCCAACAGACAGGTTTCACCATCTATAACCACTTGTTTTCGGTAAGAATCCTGGGGGTGTGGAGGGTAGGGGGGCAGGGAGAGAGCGAGATTCCATTTTTATTAAAAAAAATCACAGGGAATGCAATGCTATTGCCAAGATTAAATAAGCTCCTAACCAAGTCCATTTCTGTCTCTCTGGTTTGTCCCTCAAACTGCCAATATATAATCACAAACAGAAAGCACTTAATCTCACCCTAGGAAAAAAGCCCCAAATCCTGTATGCCTGCAGCAAGGAAAATGTGGTCACTCTGTTCCTGGAAAGATGAAGTAATTCAAAAGACAGCTCTATCTGCAGTTTGACTAAAAATTCAGTTCCCAGTGTGTATCACTAAGGTATGAACTGGACTTCTCTTATTTGAGTTTTTAATTTTTCATTTAAAATTCTAAACATACCTCCACCAATTATAACTTGGCTCTGGATACAGTGTCTTTTGTGTTTATGACTAAATACACAAATACCTTTTATTTCACACAAAGTTTTAATACCAAAATACTCTTCTCATCATGACAGATTGTACCTTTGGGTAATATTCCTGAATCAAATTCCTAAAGGTTCCAAACAAGGCACAGTTACATCAGGAAGATACACATGCATAGATCATATTTTAAAAAATACTTTCCATTCGTCTTTAAGGCAAAAATTTTATTTGTATTTTAACATTTATGTTCTGGGAATTCCATTCAAAGAAAATAACCTCATCACACTTAGTGAAGATATGGCTCCAGAAACAGTATGGAACATAATTTGCCAGGCCACTGAACAGCTCCTCTGTAACTCTGCTGCGGGACTGTAAAACATTTTCAAATTGACACAGAAATGACACTGCCAAAATTTCCTTGAAGCCTGAAATATGGTCAAGTGTATGACTGTTCTGAGGAAATAGCAAAATTAAAATTATGAAGATAGATTTTAGTCAAACTAACTTATGATAATAGAATACAGAGAAGTGGTTATTTCCTGGCAGGGTAGAGGGGTTTACCAACTAGAAAGGGGCATGAGAGAACTCTCCCGGGCACTGGAAATAGTCTATATTTTTATCTACGTGGTAGTTACCTAAGTGTACACAAATATAAAGTCACTGAGCTGTAGATGTAAGATTTATGTACTTTATATAAATTATTTCTCAATGAATAAAACTCTGAAAAATACTAAAATGTTCTAACTATTAATACTAAAGCTGTTAAGCTTAAAATAAAAATTTTCCAAGGACTAAATTTTTCATGACTATATTCAAGTTAGCTTGCATTGAACACTCAGTGGCTGGGTGTTAGGAAGTCCAGAGTGTGTAATGAAATAAAATAATCTCTAGAGTTAGACATTTCTAAATTAAGTAAGATTACAAAACTCTTCACTTAAAGGACCTTAGATGCCACCTATTAAAGCCAATCTATAACATGAACTCCCACAAAAACAATGGAATCTTTAATAAGTAATAATCATGCAGTGCTCTACCATTCACATTTAACATATTTTTCACAACATCCCCTGTGTGATAGGCAAGACAAGTTTATGGTAATTTAATTGATGAGGAAAATGAAGCTCAGGGAGATTAAATGATTTGCTATTACATAACTAAATAAACTGCAAACAGGGACTGTATTACTAGGCACAGCTGACTCAAAATCTCTCGCGCTTTCTACTCTTACCACAGTCTCAGATGCTTCAACTAGCTAAGAAACACGCATCTCTGAATCCTTTATCTCCATTCTGCTATTATTCAGTTATTCTACCTATGTCTTGTGTTTCTTAACAGAACTGTAATATGTGAAGAAACTAAATGAGTTCAACACAGAGTTTGCAACAGTTTATAAACCTGTTAAAAATTGTAAACTTTTTAGAAAATCTTCAGCAGCTAATAAAAGGGAACTTTTCTCCACAAACAAGCTTTACTTACTGTATTAGTGAACACAATATCCCAAATAACTTTTGCTTTCTCTCCTGATTATTCCTTTAGTTAAAGAATAGCTGAAGGGTATGGGAAAGGGAGTGGGTAACAGTGAACGGAAAGAGAGAGGTATGGTCAGCGGACTACCACTGGGCCTCACCTCTATGGTGGGATCATATTCATCTACAAAGTGGTTCTGGATTAGCTGGATTGTCAGTGCGCTTTTCCCAACACCACCTGCTCCAACCACCACCAGTTTGTACTCAGTCATTTCACACCAGCAAGAACCTGTGGGAAAGCAGCAATTAGGGTTAACTGGCGAACTTCGAAGCTTTCTGTAATCAATAATAACTGAAACCAGAGTTTGAAATGTATCGGTTCCACACACATTCATCTCCACTTGGTTCTTAAAGTGATTCAACAGTGCAAAAACACTTGCAGGTTACTTTGGGCCTCAGAATTCTGGAGTAGCCTTCTAGTTACCCCCACCATCGTCTATTTTTCAATAGCCCTTGGGCCCCGCCCTCAGCCTAAGGTAAAGGAACCCCCTCTTCCTAGTAATCTCGCAAATCGTCTCAGTTCTGAGGGGAGGCTTCCTGGCTGTCTCCACCTTCTTACTCCCCCGGCTTGTCTCCAGAGCTCCCCCGTAGGGCTCAAAACGAAGGATACCCCCGCCCAGGGCCTTTGTCTTCAGCTCGCAGATTCCGCTCGATTCTTGGCAACAAGGAGTCATCAGTATGCTCCAAAGCCAAAAGCTACACACGCCAGAACCTTACCTCAAGCTCCGCTGCCTCCGCTTCGGACAGATTAGGACTACAACCGAGAAATATGTTGGAGACCCCGGAACCGCCATGAACAGCCCCCACCAGGGAGCGGCACTTCCGGCCCCGCCCGCTACGTAATCAGTAGGCGCCCCAGGCGCCCGAGTCCCCGCCCCGGCCACGTGGGCCTCCGACCCAGGAGTCACGCGGCAGGCCGCGCCCAGACCCGCCCCCCCTCCCCCCATACAGGACGTTTTAATAATGAAAGCACTAGGTGCTAGTGTCTCAAAAATCAGTAAAACTTTATTCGCTTCCATTCTTTCGCCATTAACAGAAAACTGGAGAAAGCAAAAATGTTATGTGTTTACAAAGATAAATGGCCTCTTTACCCAGAGAAGATCAAAACCTCAAACGACAACGAGGAAGATAAAAGCACCCTCCCCCACATCCCCTGAGCTGACCCTTGTCTTGTCATTTGACAAAGCCTTCAGTCCACTGGCCGGGGACCTGTATTTGGCCAATTCAAGATGGGGGCCAAGAAATCAGACCAATCCGTTCCCTTGATATAAAGTCGAACAGAAGCTACACCAAGGGTCAAGTGCCCGTAGTTTCACAGGACACAGGAACCAGGCGGCTACTTATAAAAAAAACAAGATTCATTTCAGGCACAACTTTTTTATTTTTTTTGTTTTTGTTTTCTTTTGAAATCAGTAAAAGAAACTGGGTCCTAGAAGCTGCAGTGATCTAAGCAGCAGCAAATTTGTGCATTCGTCTTTTTTTTTAAATATGTTTAAATTATCACACTGCTGGCACATCTCATTTGCATGAAATTCTGCACCATACATACTAATTGTAGTAAAGTTACCCACCCCGATCCTAGGAAAAAAAAAAAAACTACTCTGGAAGATAATTTTCATTGAAATCTAACCAAACTTTGTTAAGTGGACTGTGACAAGATTATAAATGATATGAAAAATAACATTTTAACATTTGGCCATTGACTTAAGGAAATGGTTTGCCTATACAAATTTTTGTAATTTTTAATATATTCTACCCTCATATGGTCCTCAGAATTAAAGCATAATGAACAGGAAAGAAAAGGAAAAAATGCAACTGAGTGCTAAGGCAGAACATCTTGCCGGAAGTAATGAAGGTAGAGTATATACTAAATACCAAGTGCAGAATTTCATAGGGCCAACAAGGTAACAGTCTATATTTTTCACTTACACAGGCAAAGTGGATTTTGCAATTACCAGTTGCGTTAAATGCTCCAAATAAAGCTCCTAAAATTGATACTATAAGGCGCCACCTTAAGTTTTCCAGGCTGCAACTGTGCATAATTTTAAAATGGTTTTCTTAAATTTATTTATTTTTTTAAACATAACACGAGGAAGGTGTTAAAACTGGTGTAATAGCTCAATAGAATAAGTATTCCAGATTTTGGGAGGGATGAAGAGGGAGATATTCAGAACCCTTCACCAGAATCCCCCCAACTTGATCATAGTGGATTAATGATGTGCTTTGTAGATATGGTTAGTCAATGACACCAGCTTGACGGATCTTTCTTTCTGCACCAAATCCCTGTGAAGAAATAAAATTGCAGTTAATGACTTGGGTGCATGACAATTATGATACCATCCACAATTCCAAAATGGATTATAAAAGCATTACTTTCAATAATCTCAACCACCACCAATTGTTCTGCAGAGGAGGAAATCTGTAATAAACCCTCCTGAATTGTTACCTAAACTATGTTCAAAGTGTCAGGAACACCAAGAAATGTACCTGTCACCATAAGCAACCATTATGTTAGGGTTTATAAGCGAGGCTGAAGCTCCCTGGTAAATTAAACTCTCTAAACTATACTAAAACAGGATCTCAAGTACTATGTTGGTCTGTCAGTTGCCCCCATCCTCTCAAACCTTGTATGCCTGCCCTCTCATACCATTGAGTTATCTGGTCCCCTTGGCTGACGAAGAACCATTAGGCGAGGAGCACTGGCATCATCCAGGGTGATATTCTTCAAGCGATTGACCAACCTATCAGGTCGTGGAGCTGCAACAGCCTTGGGGCCCTCACTGTGACAAAGTTAAGAGGTGAGAAGAAGCAATACTTGGTGGGAATAAAGTACTTGCAGAGCAATGTGTTTTCTACCTAACTACCCAAATGACTCAGTTTTAATGAGGGGGGACTCTTGCCTCACCTAGCCAACAAGCCAGCAAGACAGGACAGACAAGTTTATGTTTTTATTCCCAACTCAAGGTTTATTACTGCATAGGAGCTGGAAGAATCATTTGGGTGAGGGTCATCTCTAGACTGGTCTACAACCAGAAAGACCAGTTTCACAGACATGTAAGAAGTGGGGTATGAAAAAACCTTACAAAAGGAATGTAATGAAATTTCCAGACTCCCCACTCCTCATGCCAGCAATGTGACTGATATATATAAAAAAAAAGTACAGTGCCAGAACTGCTAAACTATAAAGTTAGAATTTTAAGCAGCATATAACCTAGAAATGGCTGAATGGAAGAAAAAGAACTAAGCAGAATCCTATAACAAGGACTATATGATCTATTTATATTTAAGACTTATTACATTCGAAGTGCCCAATTAATGTTTTACTGAGTCAGTTTTATGAGAGTAAAGTTTAGACAATGAAGATGAGGTCTTTTTTAGGCAGAAGTATTAAGAAATAAGCCAGCAAGTGGCAGAAGAGGATTAAAAAAAGCAGTGATGGAAGAGTGAAAAAATATGATAAAGCAGAGACTGCAAAAGTTAAGAGAGTTCAGGGAGGTTACTAACCAAACAAAAACAAAAAACTTACCAGACTCGCCAAACATTACAAGCGCTGCACTTGCCAGTGCGCTGATTAAGAATCACTGAGAATTCCACCTCATCTCCTGCCTGTAGCTCAACGCCATCCTGAACTTCTTTCACATGGAAAAAGAGCTTCTTGCTATCTCCTACTTCATAGTTAATGAAGCCAAACTGAAATAAAAAAAAAGACAGTAGCTAAAAAACCAGGGAAAAGAAACTCACTCTGAATGAAGCACAATGCTTAACCCTAACTAGAAGGGGATTTATAAAAACATGCTGTCAGTGCTGATGCTCCACTTCAGCTGCCTAGGCTATAACAGCATGTGGGTTTGCAAAAACTTGTCAGAGGAGAAAGCTACCTTTGAAATCACTGCCATTCACTCTATCCTAGCCTGAGAAACAAAAAAGGCTGCCTTGTGCCTTCATACATTGTCTGAACTAAGTTTCTGAACTAAGCAAAATCATTAGGAAGCTATTACTTGAACATATGCATCGTTGTGATCCTTTCTAAAATTATTAAGCAGGGTTATGGTATTACTAGAAACAGTGTTACATTCACTGTACTGATACTGAAAAATGTCCCCTCTGAGGACTCAGAGATTTCCTTGAGATCTCAGTACCAGGAATAGTTTTGTTTGTCCTAAGGTTATTTTATGAACACTTCCACACACAGGTTCTTTCTTTTTTTGTGGTCTGCAAAAGAAGCTGAGCTAAAGTATGAAAAACATTATAGTCTTTCTATTCTGGAAATCTCACTCCAAACTTATTTTCCTCATTATGTTAGTTATTAATACTACTCTTACTTTCCTTTTGCTTCTACTGCCATTTTTTTTTCTTTCCATGTGGTTTTCTCCATGTTTTTATAAGCTGCCTAAAATCACTGAAAAGGGGGGTAAAGTACAAATGAAAACGGAATGAATGATGATAGTTTCCCTTTGGCTGAAAAATTTTCAAGGTTTTGGTTATTATTTGGTGATCAACTCAAAAAGTATCAAATTCAGATCTAATCGAGTTATTACCACTTACCTGATCTTTCACACACTCCACTGTGGCCCTACGCAGGGGTGTGATGTTATAGGCCATAGTCTGTGCACTTTGGCCCAGGACACATAACTGGAACTTGACACTCTCCCCTTTTTGCAGGCAATCCCCTTTGTTGGCCATCCCAACTATGCCAAATGGGTAGACTTCACCTTTCATATCCCCTGTAAGGAGAAAGAGGTACAAAGTCTAAAAGCTAGTATTTCACAACAGCCCTCTGCTGATGGTCCTAATAAATTTATAAATAAGTTGCTAAAAATAATTATATTCCCTAAGATTTTTTTTATACCTGAGAACTTCTACTTTAAAGCTTCAATAAAATTCTAAATGCTAAATACTACCACAAAAACAAATGAGAATTTATAGCTCATTACTGCTTTACTAGCTAATGAACAGTTTTAAACCACATTTATGAAATTAAAACAAACAAAAACACCAAAACCCACTATCATTCACAATCTCATTACCTTTGAGCTTTTAAAGCACAATGAGTTGCTAATATAATACATCGGAGTATCTTCTTCCCAAGTTCACAGTATAAACCAACCAGTCAAAAAAAATTCTGATTCATTCCCAACTGGGCATTAAACAACAAGCCGGGCATAGGCGAAAACAATGTACATAAATTTGTTGGCATTCCGAATCTTTTCTTTGTTCTGATTGTGGCTCCCTCAAACCAAGAGGCACCTTTCTTCTCGATCAGGGCTCATTAAACTTTTTCTTAAAGGACGAGACAGGAAATATTTCAGTCTTATAGGATCATGTCTGTCACAACTACTCAACTTTGCTATTGCAGTGAGAAAGCAAAGACAGTTTGTAAATGAATGGTTGTGGCTGTATTTCAAGAAAACTATTTATAAAAACAAGCCATCATATTTGCAGAGCTCTACCCTAGAGTAGTAAGTTGGCTGGAGATCAGTGTAGGCTATGGATAAAAACTGGGCCAAAGAGTTCAACTGCTTATCAGTTCACCTGGATGGTGAATTCACTGAATCAACTAAGGTGGAAAAGAGAGAAACACCAGCTGGAAGAGGAAGCTTCAAAACTGAGAATGCTTTTAACAATACATTCTCTTGAGAATTATAGGGGTAAGTGAAGATTTTCTTTTCAAACATACAGGAACTAAAAAACTTTGAGGAGATACTTCCAAGTCATGCAGAAGGGTTAGAGATGTAGTGGGATTAGTAGTAACCATCACTTATTAAACACTTACACTGATTCATATTTAATCTTTACAGAACCTTCTGAGGTTGAAGCTATTCTCATTTTAAAGATGAAGAACTGGGCTAGGAAAGATTTAACTAATTTGCCTAAGGGTATACAGCTAGGAAATGGAAGAGCTGGCACTCAGATCCAGGTCTGCCCGGCTCCCAAATCCATAATCTTATATTGGGTTATAGCTAATATTCCTAAATAAAAGAGCCATTCTCACCACCAAGTGAGAATAGGCTTAAAGATTTCAGGAAAGTTTCCTTTTCCACAAAATCCTTGCTTTGGACTATATCCTAGGCCAGTGTTGAAGAATAAGTGGATTGGGGGTTGGGAATGCAAAAGTAAGGAAATGTGGCATGATAGGAGGAAAAACATAACTTTAATTTTATCTCATGAGTTTAAGTTAGTTGCCCATACTCTCTCTCACAGCCCCTATAAGGGTATGGTGTCACCATGGCATCAATTTATCAATTCATATTTGGAGGTGTTATGTGTATGAGGGTACTGGTTCTATGAAAAACAGAAATTCCAAAGAACCTCATGTGATACAGGAACATGTTTATCAAGGCTCATTTCCTTCTCCCAAATGACCTGCTCTTCCCCACTTTATATTCTCTTATGACTTCCAGAATGCACAAGATTTATTCTCTTTGTGAGTCAACCTATCATCTTTGGTTGGCATTTCAAACTCTCTCATCAACCCTATCATTATGATAATGCTGCTATACTAGTTATCCAGTGTTCCCTACTACTATTTCTATTGCAAACTTATTTTATGCACAAAGTTGGTCTTTCTGGACTTAACTGTTTGGGGTAAAGGATGGCATCAGAACTCAGGGAGTTAAAGATGGTGAGAAAAAGACAAAATAACACTAGGAGCCCTGACCTGAAGACAAGTAGAAGGATCCCCATGGAACCCTAGCTATTAAGTGATAGATATAGTAAACTTTTACAGGAGGCAAAAATATAGAATTCAATGGTTACTAGGAAATTCAGTTAATACTGATGTAAACAGCCAGTTAATAATAGAGGAAAACTATAAAGCTGCACTAAACCCAACCAACTGTGAATATCTCATTATCAAACATCAAATGCACATTTTTAGTCTGAGATTTTGTTCTCAGTCTGCTTCATTATAATTCAGAGTTAGCTGCTAACATATCAGTCATATGCTCACACAACAGCCATTTGCTCACAACATAAACACAGCCTGATCTCATTTATAAAGGATATAAAAACAAAAACCAAGCATGGTGGGAAAAAGTCACTTTTCCTTAATTCAGTTTTTAAGCTATCTGAGAACTGCAACATCACCATTATTTTTAAATCATCCAAGTGCTCATCTGAAAGTAAAGCCAATTTCAAACAATCTGATAGGGATGCTCCTACCTTCCTCCACGATCTCGATCATTCCTTGGTACTCAGTCTGTGTTGGATCAACACTTCTCAAGGGGCGAATGACTTTACCAGAGTAGATGGTGGGATCAGCTTCCTCAGTAATGCCATTCACTACAAAACAAAAGCACATATACGTCTCCCTCAACATTTTTTATTTAAGCCCTATTCCACAGGCCAAAAAAAAAAGGCAAAAATCATCAGAACAAATGTTAACAGAAGGTTGGCTAGTTGCCCACGAGTCTTGAAATACTTCTAAACTACTTTTAAAATAAAGTTGTTTAAGGAATTAATAGTATCCATATTTAAACATGTTTTACTCTCTTACCTTCCCCAGGTGACCAAGTATCACTTCAGTGAGATCTTCCTAGGTCTCTAAAAATACTGGCAACTCCAATACTTGTATACTTTTCTAATTTACTTTACCTTAATATTTTTCTAAACATGGTATATACAATATTTTACTCATTTTCTTTGCTGATTTGGCTTATTTCTTCACTGCTGTACCCCCAGTATCTAAAATGTAGCATGCACTTACGTATTTACTAAACTGAATGAACATTCTTGGCTCCCATTTCTCTAGAATAACACCAAGAATAAAGTGTCATTTGGGGAGTTTAGGTGAAAGCCAAAAGTAAGTTGCACGTCTTATATGAAAGTTGGAGATCCAAAATAGCAACAATTTTCTTAAGTTCCCATTATTTTTCACATTTAGGCTTAATTTTCTCCAAAACAGTCTTCTAGAGGCATGTCTCCCTCCCCAATCCCATGGAGATTTATTTGCTTGGGGTTATTTTTGAAAAACAGACACCGAATTGAAAATAAACTCACAGCAAATAACCTACAGTATCTAGAACAGTGGTTCTTAAAACTTCAGTGTTCATCAGACCACCCAAAGTTTTGGTAGGTCTAGGGTGTGGTGAGAGATCTTGTATTTCTAACAAGTGGCCAGGTGATGCTGCTGCATCTGGAGGTCACACCTGGCGAAACAATGATCTAGAACAACAGGGTTTTGCTCCTTCTCTCACTCTATCCCTCACCGTCTACCCAAAGGAGAGGCTGAATAATCAGAAGTCACAGTTCATTACCTGAGTGTGTTTTGTTCACTTTTTCTGCACTGACTTTGTTGCCTTTGCCTTTGGACAGGCTGTACTCGACCATGTCCCCCAGTTCCAGGCTATCAATATCACCAGAGAACTCACTGTAAGGGGAGAGGAAAAAATGACATTTGAATAACCATTTACCACAAACATCAACAGTAGCAAGGAGCTTTCATTTCTTCTACTATGATATTCATGGTGTGCTTACTTAAGCTGGATACTGTTTTAAGCACTGGTTCAGAATCTTCAGAAACATGCTATGAGGAGGCACCACTATCCCTAGCTTCAACATAACGAAACTACAATGACAGGAGGTTATTTTTATTTGATAAAATTATCACAGATACTAAGTGGCAGAGCCTGGATTCAAACTGAAACTGTATGGTTCTAAGAGCCCATGCCCTTAACCACTTTGCTGTCTATCTATAACACCAAATCAGAAGCACAACCCTCTGGTAGCAACATATAAAACAGTACTCTTTTACTGAAGCAGAAAGGCTCCTACCCAACGTTCAAAGCAGGTACAGGTCTTCTTGTATCTTTTGACCACGTGTTCTATATATAGAGGGGGATGATTAACTTTAGTCTATATGTTGCTATCATTTTACCAATATGAAATCTGGGATTAAAAAATACATAACCACCCAATACTAATGCTTTCGACTCTAAAACCAAAGAATGGATTGTAAGCTCTTAAGTTCCTAAATGGCATTCTTCACCTGTAATGGAAAAAGATTTCCTTATCATGATTGGCTGTTTCAATAAATCCAAAATTATCCTTCAGAGTGGCCACATAACCCAAGAGCCTCTTGGAGTTGGAATTACGACCTAAGAGTCGTACACAAGTTGCAATCTGCTGTCCAGGCCTCTGTTTGTCACTAATACTAAATTCAACCTGTGAAAAATAAGGATGCTTATTAATATCATGTCATTTCCCTACCAAGCTTTTCAACTCTGACACAGCTCCCTCACTCTGCTTTTCACTCCAAATATCCTTTGTAAATACTCTAATGGGATAGATTTTCACCAAAATACTTCTATTTCTCTTTCCACTTTTCACAAGGATCAAGTTTTGCTCTTCAATGTGTATTCCTTACAGATTCTTAATTTCTCAAGGAGAAAGGTCAATTGGAAAATCTGGCAAAGTATGATAAAAATGAACAGCAATGTAAAAACCTTTGGTGTGACTGTACTTTGATAATGTTTCAGTGACTTAACTTTCTTACCAATATTAATTTTATCTAAGGTAACTGCTTTTGGCATATCTAATGCTTAAATACTGACTCCTCAAAAGGCTTTAACAAGAAGCTTGCTAATCCTGTTCTAATTGAATAAACTACTTTTAAATAAGAAGATGCTCATATATTAAACTTGTAAGAACAAAAGAATTTTGGCAATACTTAATAAAATGTAAAGAAACCATTCTGCAGGATTTATAAGATGATAACCTTTAACCCTCCCTCCTCTCTCAAATAAGCAGAACTATATCTTGCCTTGTCTCCTATTTGAGGAGAAGTAGATCCTTCCACATCCTTGGCTTGAAAAGCAATAGTCAATTTCACCCCACAGTCATCATAAGCAATAATACCATCCTCAGCCTCCTAAAGAAAGATAGTCAGAAGACAACAAAAAATAATATAAGCACAATTATAGTTATTACAGACTCCAGAGCCGAAGAACTGGCACAGGTGTAGAAATTACCTGTTCAGGGTTCTCTAAAATACATATTGTTTACATGAATAAAAGATGATCATGCCTTAACCCTTAACCCAGGACTGACTCAATCTGCTGTAACTGAGTCTTTTGGTCTTAACCTGATTTTATTATTGGAGGGAGAGTTTACTGATAACATGTCTATTCTATACTTTTTACAGCCAATCAGAAATCAAACTGGGAATGTATTTCCAACCAGGTAGAAATTCTGTAGGGTAAGATGTCGTATTCCCTAATTTGCATCTCCCAGAATACTTCACAGTGTTTTGTACATAATGTTAATCAATGTATTTACCAAATGCATGGGAATTTAATTTGGTACAGGATCTAGCACAGTTCAGAGCATTTAATATTCAGGTAGGTGATTAAGTTATGATATACCAATGTTTCCACAGTGACACCTAAATCACTGTCAACACCAAAAAGATCAGCTCTTCAAAAGTCTAAGAAATTTCAGGCCTGTCATATAGAAATAGTAACAAGTACATTGTAGAGCAACATGTAAATCATTGTTTCTTTGGTTTCAACCATCATTTCTATGAGGTTTAATTCCTAATCTAGCTCTGATGCCTTTCCTATGCTCCAGAACTCATTACCAACTATTACATATTAAAAATCAATTAATTTCCACTCTTCTACTATTCATACTCTTTCTGTAACTGCTATATAATATTCATTGAACATTTATAATGTCCCAGACATTATGTTAGGTACTTTGTATTACCAAATTTAATGTTATGATAAAGCCATCTCCACGGTTACTCTTACCCCTCATTTTACAAATGTGCAAAGTCTTAGGAGGTTAAAATAAACTTGATTACAGCCAGTACAAAATGATGCTAAGGATTTGACTTTGGTTAAGTGAAGAGTGATGATGTCAATAAATTCAGGTTTGACTCTAATGGCATCAACTTTTTTGCAAGTCAACACCAGCATTCATTATTTACTTTCAACTCTAACACTGACCTCAATATTCAGTCAACATCTGACCATATACTATACACCATGCACATTAAATAGAAGTAAGACAATCCCTGCTCAAAAAGAGCCCAGTCAGTAGAGGAGACAGATTCATAAACAAGTTAAGTGCAATCCGCTATAGTAAGTACAATGACAGAAGGACTTACTAGGATACAGTGTTGGCCTAAGAAATAGCAATGAAAGGGCAGGAAAACTCTCAAGCTTCAAAGGCTATCTTGATCAAGCCAGTTTTGCCAGAGACATTTGGGAAGCAGGCCATTCAAAAAATTAAAAACCATTAAGAATTACGAGTAAGTCCCACTGAATTTTTCTTTAGTTTTATTATTGGTAATAGCACCATCTGCCACTTGTGAAATTCCTACTATGGACTAGCACTATGAGGGCTTTTTAAATGAAACAGGAGACAATCATTTTTTAAGTTTAAACACTAAAGCTCTGAGATGAAGTAATTTCCCAAGCTACAAAATAAGTATGAAGCAAGATGCTAGCCTTGCTCTTTCTGACTCCTAAGTAATTATTTCTAAAATTACATTACTTTCCAGTATCTCCCATGTACCTTCCCTTGCCCACATCCATTATCTGTCCCTCGTTCAAGGACTACCTAAACTATTAAATAATTTCCTATCCAGCCTCTTCATCTTTTTGTCTTTCTCCAACTCCATTCTCATACTACCCTTTCATTTTCCTGAAGTTCAAAGTGATCTGATGTCACTTTCCAACAGAAATCTTTTTCTGAGAACTCTAAACTCTTTAGAGTAGCAATCTATACCTTCTAAATCTAGCTGTATCCCGATCTTTCATCGTTATTTCCCCAATTCACCTCTGCCAAAAAAAGAGAAATTATCTTCCTGTTAAACTACTCAGTGCTTTAAAAAGAAACCCTGAACTTTCTCATCTGTACCTCTATTCTGTGAGGATATCCTTTCCTCATTTCTCTCTCCGTCTATTAAATGTCAATGCCTTAATGAAACCATGCCAGATCCTGACAGTGTAGAATTAATTTTTGCCAGAGCTCACTCACTGACCCTTTACAATAGCATTTAAAATTCTGTATGAATTATGTCTCTATACAATTCTTCACTTTTTACTTAAGAACAGACATCTTTATATTTACAATTCAGTTGACTTTTCAATAAATGGAGTTCAAATGTGTGAACTACCCAAATTTAAAGTTTTAAATAGCTTGGATGACAAATTATGGCATTTTAGATGAGGGATTCTAAACTGGGGGTGATCTGGGGACATTTGGCAGATTCTGGAAACACGTTTGGCTGTCACACAAGGGGAGAAGAGGTACTGGCCTCCAGTGGGTAAAGTCCAGGTATGCTGCTAAACATCCCCAAATGTATAGAACAGCTCCCCATCTCCCTCTACCCAAAGAATTATCCAGCTTAAAATGTTAACAAGGCTGAGATAAAATTAAAAAGAAAAACAACCTTGCTTTATATTAGTTCACTGTTATTATTACAGAGAATCCTGAAAGAGACAATATTGTGTGGACACTGGTTGCCTTTAAGTAGAAGAGGAATAAAGAGCTATAAAAATCATTTTGACTAAAACTTACCTTTTCTTTGCCTTTATTTGGGCTAGTGGTTTTAGGATTGGAAAAAGTGGCTTCTTTTTCTACAGTGCCCAGAAAACGATGATCTGAATGGGAGTGGAACGAAACCGTGCCCTTGGGAAGTTTTTTAATCCTAATAGCATGATTTCTTTGGGCAGAGAGCATATCCTACAAATGATAAACAAAAGTAACTTTAAACTGAAAAAGGAAGCATAAAGAAAACCCCCTCTTACTTTTCTCAAAAACAACTCACAGGAACCACAGTAAATTCTACTTCATCTGCAATATGGAGCTGGTTACCATCCAGAATTTCACTGAAGTGGAAGAACATACGAGCATCACGATCCACACACTTGATGAAACCAAAACCATCTCTCATGGCAGCAATCACACCCTGAAACCAAAATAATAGTTTCACTGCTATTGTTAAGACAACAACATTCAAGCTTGGAAGTTTTGTCAAGTTAAATTCATTAGAAATTCCGTTTTAAATAACGAAATTTTGTATCCACATTTTAATTTTTCCATTTAAATACAAACTCACTGATTTCAGTAAAGTAACCTCTAAGCAACTAAGACTCCTCACGTGCTACTCTTTGGCCAATATACACTAGAAAAAGCTACCATTTTTGAGGTAAATACATGCATATAACATATTGCCATTTAATTTTCAATTCTGTGAAAAATATCCTGTTTTGCAAGATGAGGAAACTGAGGTTGAGTGAGGTTAAGCAATTTGCCCAAAGCACAAAGTTAGTAAGTAGCAGTAACCAGGATTCCAAGTAAGGTCCAAGCTTTATGACAAAACAACTTCCAGAAATTAAAAACCCACAGAACGATATTCCCAATACTTCAAATGTCAACTAAAGGCAACTCTCTAGTCTCTACCTCAAAAAACTTGAGTTTAGGCACAGGAAGACTTAAGATTTAGGTCTGAAGAACAAAATACAGGAAATTCTATCCTCCTGAGGGATTTATATCCAGAATAACTGGCAAATGACAGGTACTCAAATGCTTAGTGAAACACAACTATCAACCCACCAACGACTTGTATATTTACATTTTACAGAGATGATTATTCTATAATTAGTTTGAATACAGCCTAAACAATATTCTGACATTTAATTCTTGCTAAATCCTGATGACAGCCAAGCTATTCAACAATGTATTCCATATAATAAAGCAAAGCAGATAGCTTTTTTTAAAAAATCATGCATTAAAGTTAAAAGCAAATTTCAAACAAGATCAGTTTTAATGGTTAGAAGTCTCAACAAACTTAAATTTTCATTGAAGTATCCAGTTATACTGACACTGAGATATACTGTAGATGTTATAACCCCAAATAGAACTAAATGTAAATTATATCTGATAAAGTTAACTTAAGAAAACTGAACTTGTTAAATATGTTTGGGCAAGAATTCTGGCATCTGGCATACCATTTCTGGACATCTATTCACTAGAAGAATTTTGCAAAGTCCTCCTGTAATAACAGAAGAAACAAAACCTACTTTGTTTAGTCTAGTGTTTACAGAAAATCTTATGGAACAGTCTGGAAAAATCTACTTTCTATAATGATGGACTTACATTTTCCACAAATTTCCCCAATTTTCATATTTAAGGGCCAGAGAATCACTGACTTTCAAAAGGGCTTAGAAAGCAACCTCTCCAGACTTCTATTCTAAAACTTTTTCACACCTATTTGAAGGTAACTGGCTGAGCTACGCATCAAACCCAGACTGATGCAAATGTCTGTATTCTTAATCACCTTAACAAGATAACTGTTGTCATAACTCAAAGAATTTTCAATATCATATTATATGCTTGAATGTAACATTGCCCTGCCCACCCCCTATATTGGATACATATCTAATAATATTCAACACTTACCATTTCTCTGGCTTCATTAGTGAATTGAAATGTATTTGACAGAACTTCTATGTTTGTTGCTCGCTCTAATTTGTCACGACGATCTGTTGAAATATTAAACCTAACATGGTCGCCTTCCAGCAGGGTCACCTTGGATTTCGTATCTTTGTCTCCAAAGGGAAGTTCTTTAGGAATCACAAAATCAACTTTGATGCGTCCTGGCAATGGGTCATTCTGATGAGAAGGAAAAACTATTTTAGCTGGAGATTTCTCATCCTTCCTAGTTCTAAGTCAAACAAGAAGAACACACAGCAAACCCATGTTATTTATAATAGACAGTTCCCTAAAGGAAAAAAGGTGTTGATAACATAAGTCCAATTTGAAAGCTTTGTGTTCTATGGTCACATGATACAACCATAAACTCACAATACTGTAGTTCACATCCTGCACTCATGATACTGAGAGATTTTATTTAAGGAAAAGAATTTCAGTCTTCTATGTTTTACATTTCCTCAGCAATTACACCACCTCTCATCTCTTTACCTCCCCAACAAAACAAACAAAAAACACCAAATGGGGACACACATACACATGCACACCTGAACTGTTTTATCCCCAATCTAACTAGCATTTTTTATCCCTTTCATCGTATCACCCAGTTAAAAAAAAAATCACAGATGTATCAAAGGTTTCTCATTTAATTATACATATTAAAAAATATTTGTTTCACTATCACAAAATTACATTTAATTAAGTGTAATAAAACTCCTATATACCATACCATATTATTCTATTACTGATGAGGCAAAAGATGACTTTCCTAAAAATAAGACTACTTACCTGGCTTTTACTGGGTACTTTTGGGATAACTTTGGTTACAGTTCCTTCAAAATGTTCAATGCTTATATCTTCAAAAATAACTGTTCCTTGAGGCAATAGTCTGACATCAGTTGCAACTTCTTTACCCTGAACCAGAAGGGAGGGGGCAGAGGGAGATCATGTCACTTTATGTATTTCCTAAAATTTTCCCTCACTACTAATATTAAAAGGCCAAAGATCAAATTTAGTCAACTATCTTACATTTCTGTCCTTGATTGTGAATTCCACGTCATCTCCAGGCTGTAAGGTTTCTAAGTCACCCTTAAATTCACTATAGTGAAAGAATATCTCCTTTACAATATCACCTCTTTCAATAAAGCCAAACGCGTCCTAAAGCCAAACAAACACATGCAAAAAATAACAGGAATATTATGTACTATTCAGTATACATAATAAATAAACATTTTCATAAAATTAGACTTCAGTGGAAATGATATATAGTATTAATTCAATTCACTAATGGCTCATTTTAAAGAACATATTAGTAACCAAAGAATTTTAAGAGATTACTTTTGAAGTTAACAGTGAAATACTTTTAAAGAGAAGAGGAAAAACAAAAGACTTGGGTTTGAAGTATAAGACTTTAAGAAGTCAAAGAAAAAAACTCGAGTTTCTCAAAGTTGATGACACTTACCTTCATGGCACAAACTACTCCCTGACAGCGCGCCGGTTTCTTTTTCAACAGCATAATGTTACGAGCACTTACAGCACCAGTACTAGAAAAATAAAAATCGGGTGGGGATGGCGGGGACCAAAGAGGGGTGAAAATACATTGGCTTGGTTAGTTATGAGTTTAGAGAAATAAGCAGCTAGTTTTCTGAGGTCTCAAGAATTCTATATTATCACTAAGAGTAAATATAAGGTTATAAAACATAACCCTTTTTATTTTATCTTCATATGCAAAGGGACTTTTGCTCAAACTCTGTTGCCTTTTAAATTGGGCATACATCTACATAGATTGTTTTTCTCTTGGAGTGTTTAAGCAAGGCCACAAATTGGCTGCAACAAAAGATGGGGAACGCTAACATTTTAGAAAGGCTGTTAGTTGAACAAACACTGGGTAGGTACTACGTGCTGCAAAGGTAAGGGAGATACAGAGATAAGTAAGAGATTGTCCTGTTTGCAACGAATGCTGAACTTAGCAGCTATTCCATCAATTATTTCTGACTAAATAGCCATAAAAGAAACGTGAGTAAACACAGTGATTAAAGGAGAAATTTCCTATGATTTAAATAATAACATTTACCTCCACTGACAAGAGAGACATCACATGTTGCTATACTGTCCCCATCTTTGAGCAGCAACAACGTAAATCTGATTTCTTTTTAAAGATGGCATAGACTATATAAGATTCAATAGTATTTGTTGGTGTGGTTGTTTTTAAGATCTGCAGACCAAGCAATTACTTCCCTTAACTCCTCATGAACAAACTATAGCCAAATTGTGCTTTTTATTTCAAAAATGTAAAAGACTAACAAAGACGCTGGAAAAAAATCCTACTTGCCTCCGCAATTTACTACAGTGAAAAGGCTTTATTTAGAGCCAGATTGGGATTCAAATGTCAATATAAAAGCTGTATGACTTTAGGCAAGTTACTTTATGAGAATGTACTTCATTTTACAGATGAAACTCATCACGTGAGGCTGTTCTGAGGATTAACAACTGTACATAAAATATTCAGTACAAGTGCTTAGCACATTCAAGAACTTAGTAAAGGTTAAATGAAACCCTTTCATTGGCTCCCCACGCCTCCCAAACTCAAGCCCTATTCCCTAGTTTCCTATTTGAGATTAAAGGGAGGCCTCAGACTAGAACTACAAATATCCATACCCACAACTCAATCTGATTCCTTCTAGTCTTACAAGAGGTAAGGTTCAAGGCTAATAATCCGGCCCATGCTCTTGGGACTTTTCCATCCGAACAACCATTGAAAGCCCATTCCTAGCACTCTCTCCAACTTCCTATTTTTAACTTCCTTCTGTACTTTCTCCCACTCCAAAGTAAAAATAATCACCACTGTGCTTTCTTAAGTACACCTTCCTTAACTGCTTATGTCAGTGAATTCAACAGCTCTATCTCATGCCCATCACTAGCTTGTTCTGATCTATACACGCAAATGCATATTCAGTATCTTCATCCACACACATCTCAAACTCAAAATGCCAATTAGTATCATTCTTCTTTCACCCTTAATACTCTGCTTTGTCTCCTTAGTCCAGTTAATGGTAACCGCAAGCAGCCTAAGCCAGAAAAATGGCATTTATGACTCCCCTTCCCTTAGTAGAGACACAAACCTCTATCTAAAAAATGATTAAAATTTGGTGATTTTATCTTTTCAGTGTGACATGACTTGACTTCTACACTCAACCACCCATAGCCTATCTGTATTAGACCCTCATCTTTCATATTAACTCTCATACCACTGCCTCTAATCTAGAGCATCCTTACTCTCCGAAAGCCTACCATCTCCACCACTTCCAACAAGCACAATCAATCATACTCCTCCATTTAAAGTCCTTCAAAGATTCCCATGACTAACGAATCAAGCTCAAACTTCATCTTTCTAATGATCCAGTCAATTCAAACAACACAATCTTTTGGCCATTTCCCCCAAATGATACTTCCTCTACCCAGATGTTTTTCTCATCTTCCTAGTGACTTCACACCCTACTCTCAAAACTTACCACAAGCACTGCTGTTTTGGCAAAACCTTCACTAATTCTAGAACAGCTCTTGAAAGCTCTGACCATGCTTTAATTATCTTCCTATTTCTGACACCCTGCACAGTGCCTGTCATAGAACTGCCCCTCAAATGCTTAGCTGATGAATAAAGTTTAAAAGATTATGAAAATTATCTAGATTTACAAGTTAGGTTTTACCTTGCTTCAAATTTATTGTAAAAAGAAAAAAAAGGTGGGGGAAAAAACTTACTGTTTATTGTTATCAATTACAAAGTTTATTTTATCTCCAGTTTCCAGCTGAATGTTCCCTTCGACATCTTCAGGGGTGTAAGTCAGATAAAACACTTCCTGTGAATTAAGAAGTTATTATTACTATATTGGCAGGATGCATATTCTCTGCATATTGTGATTTACTTTGTTAAATACTTCTTAAACTGGCATTTTAAGCCAATTTCTTAAAATTAAATGCCTTTTGACAAGTACATAGTTTATTCATATAAACACAATTCCCCACCATAGTGCTGATGACTTCTGCGAGTCCACAGCTGAGCAGCAATCCAACTTCAAAAAGCTTACACACGGAAGCATTTGCCCAGAGGTTGTAGTTACAATTCAAAAAAAACAACTTTTATATAAGGTGTTCCAAACAAAAAAAGCTGGAGTTAGTGCTTAAAAGGAACCAGAAAAAAGATCCCCTCCCACAACCCCCAAAAAAGCGAGTAAAAGAAGCATTTTACCTTAATGTTCTAACTAAGGTCACACTTGGGCAAGCTAAGACACTTGGAAGTCCTATTATTTTTTTAAATTTTTTGATTATGCTGCACTTGAAGCCTCTTTGAAACCAAATTTAAAACTGATTTTATCAACTGCAGCTTACGTTTTCTATTTTGAATTTTAAAGTACGCTTATAGATCACATGGTGGATCAGGCAAAGGTTTAAGAAAAATACACAAGTTTACCCCATTACGTTCGTAGCATACACTCCCTGTTGGACTCTGACCCGGGGCAGCTGGAGATTTACTCTCTAAGTTGTGAGGAACAGCGCACACAACCTACCAGTCAAAAAAAAAAAAATTTCCATTGCTAATCATTTCAGGAGCAGCACTGTGCAATATAAACTGAATTTTAATATCCTCTATACTATACATAGGGATGCATTTTAGTATGATCCACAAGAGGATGTCATGCTGCCAAGTTTCACTTACAGTACATAAACTGACTGTAAGCATAGACTTAGGGTTATATGTAAAAACCCAAATTGAGTCTTGACCATATATTTATTTCAGGTCAAGGAATGCCAGTGCTTCTGATATAATTTTAAAATGGTAACTTTTATATACTATAGCTCTCTTGCGTGCAAACTGAGGAGATGGGGAAGAATCTTCCTTTTCTAATGTGAAAGATATGCAAATGCAGGGCCCTAAGAAAACGTAAAGCATCAAAGTCACTAACTTGTCCATTAATTCGTTCTTCAGGGAGGATTTCTTGTTTTATCTTCACCAGTTTAATAGCAATGGGTTTCCCAGTCCGCCGGTCAGATGATACTTCGAATTCAACATCATCTAAAATAAACAGAGTGTTGTGTTTGTTGGACTAATTTTGGTAAAATGGTATCTCACTTTCAAGCTAAACTTAATGCAGCATTTGAGTTTCCTTAGACTGGTGATTCTCAAAGTGTGGTCCTTGAACCGGCAGCAGCAGCAGCATCACCTGGAGCATAGCAGAAATGCAAATTCCCAGGTCCCACTCCAGACCTACTCAAAAACAAACTGGGCATCAGGTACAGCAATCTGTATTTTAACAAGTCATGTAGGTAATTCTGATACATACTAATCTTTCAGAACAACTGTTTTGACCAAGGTAGCTATATCTTAGTTTTCATGGCATTCTCACATACTGCAAAGGATGCAATATAATGACCATGAGGTTTGGCTTCCCCAGAACCCTGAAAAATCTCCCTATACCTCAGTTTCTTCAGCTGTAAAATGAGGATTAACCAAAATAACACAGTAACACTCTTGTACAGTTTAGACTATTTGGTATGCCAAATATTCATGTTAACTATTGTTCTGACTTTTTTCTTAAAGATATTTTAAAAAACACACACTGAGACCTTGTAATGTCAGTCCTTTAATAAGCCATACATTTTCACATGTGAAGGGGATTTCTATGGTGTCAGTCAAAATGAATTTCTACATAGTCCAAGTGATGACATTGTAAGTTAAGTTTTTTCAGGTACTACCCAAACTAGTACCTGGTGGAATAATTAAAACATGATAAGTTCAATATTTTCACTGGCTTAAAATCTAATATGTAGCTAAACAGTCATTATTAGGGGAATAACAACTATATCTACCAAGTGTCTATTTAAAAACTATCCAAAGATATCTTTTAGTCAATTACCCTTTCAACCCTCAAAAAGACCACCACCAAAATAGGTATCAGGATTCTGCTAAGTTTACACAAACCTTGGTAACTGGTACGATTAAAAGGCCAAACGTAGAACATTCTCATGAGTAAGCTGATAAGGGAAATTTGTGATTAATTTTATAAAAAGGAGAACTGACAGATTACCTCCTACTTTTAAGTCCTGTAGGTTGCCATTATACTGTGAACAGTGGAAGAAAAGTCTAGCTTGACGTTCTGAACACTGAATAAATCCGTAAGAGGTTAGCAGTTTTTCAATAACCCCAGTTTCACGCAGTGCTGCTGAAGTACCATTGGGGTACCCATTGTGTCCATTGTTGTGGAGAAGGTTTGGATCAAAGCTCATCTGTTTTAAAAAGAAGAATAACTCAATATATACAGATTTGTACATTATCTCCATAGCACACTAAGTCTGATTAACAAAACCCTGAATTTTTAACATAAAAAGGCAAAGAAAATAAAGGTAAAACAGGTAAAAGGAAGATCATGTGCTTTGATTACTGAAATGTTAATTTAGCTAATACATTTCAGAAGAAGTTTATCAAATTATTTGGAGGAACCATCCCAATTTATGGTAGAATTTTCACTTACCAGACAAATACAATTTCTGGAGTTTAAATATTAAGACAAAGCAACTACATAAGTAAAAGCTGTCTTTATACTACCTTTAAATGATTAAAACAAACATATCAGAACAAAGGTAATTAATATTCAAGAGACGGAAACACAAACTACCAGAATATTTCCTTAAGAAATTTATTAACACTTACGTTGAAATGTAAACAGAAACCTTGACACTACTTGGTAACCCATGCATCTTGAAACTAATTATTTAAGTTAGTAGAGACTAAAACAACAAAACTTTCTATGCAATACTTTTTTCAAACTAGAAAATGAATGCATGCTCAGGTCCATTAATAGAATATAACTCAAAACGAGTCAGAAAACAAGTTTTCAGGCACAACTCCAAGACAACAAAAGCTCCCTCAATTCTAAATATGTTCAATCACTTCACAGGTACAATTAAAGAAATCTTTTCACCTATTTCAGACACCAATGAAATCTCTAAATACTGTCATTTGTTTCCATGATCAGCTAAGCAAATAAAACATTCTTTAGTGATATTTAAATACAATGCACTGGGCCTGTTTAATCACCAGATACTATCTATCACATTGAATATTTCACTTCATTTAAGTGAAGCATTAGAGGAGAAAAATCCCTAGGAAACGTGAGGTCTGTAACTGATTTACTACAGCAACATATCCACATCCTTACAACTAGTTTTAGACAGTTTCATTGAAAATTTGACTTATAAGCATTTTCATTTCAGTGTGATGTTGAACATTAATAAAATCATTTTTCATTAGAAAAAAGATGACTGAAATTCTAGAAAGATAAACCGAAGTTGTTAGTAGTTAAACACTACGTGGGATGGCCAAATCATGCAAATCAAAGCTATCTGTAAGTGGTTAAGTTCTAGTTCTTTCATGCTAGACACTGTTCTGTGTTGTACATCTATTAACTCATTTAATTTTTATAAAAGCCCATGAGAAAGTTATGTCCCCATTTTACCAATGAGGAAACAAGACATTGATACTGAATCACTTGCCAAAGTCAAATGACAGAGGATTCAAATCAAGAAGAGCTACCTCTACAATATGGATTCTCAACTAGGGCTTCTCAAACTTAAAGTTACCTGGTGATCTGAGTAAAATAGGAAATCTGATTCAGCGGGAGCAGGAGTTTGCGACTCTCCATTTCTAACAAGGTTCCAAGCATTGATACCAAGGCTTCTGATTCTTGGACATACTTTGAGTAGCAAGGCCCTAAACTACTAAACTTGTCTTTCAAGATTCAAGGTGAAGGAAATTTTTAGAAAAGTTAGAGAGTTTGCAGGGTATTTCAATCAAACTGAGTGACTCTTCTCAGCCATGCTCTTAACACAAAGAAAAATAAGCTTGGATGACTGCTTCCCTGACTTACAGATCTCTGATACGTGGGGGTCCTCTTTTGTTTTTTAGTCCCAGATGAGGTAGAAGATGAAGATAAAGGTAAAGAAAGTGAAGGAGGGGCTGCAGGAGGGGGATGAGGATCTGATGACACAGTAAAAACGTTCTCCATCTCAAACAGCTGTGACAACATAGCACAATGTTTAGAACTATGATCAAAAACAAATTTAACACATTTTACAGTTAACCTGTTTATCTTTAAAGATTTACTATTAGGTTACTTTAGCAAAATATAATTCATTTAATCAGATTTCTTTCGATAAAAAATTATAGCATTAACATTAAAAGGTCAAACTGAAATTTATTTTTTAAAGCCCTTATACAACCTCCTAGTCCATAACATTTACAATTTTTAAAATGCCGTAAGGACTCTGGTGGTTGCTACAGTGAAACAATTCATACCAACTTTTCAATGTCCCACAACTTTACACAGAATCCAATATTTTCAATCACCTGTCTCCCTAAAGTAGGGTACACACAGGATAATCCAATGGGATGTGGAAAGAAAACAGTAGGACACATTTTTTGCCCAGAGATAAAAATTAGCTTATATAAGTAGTTACTATGTATTCACAAGAGAGGCCTTGCTGAGTTAGTATGTCAGATCACATCAGGTGTCACATATTACTCATGTATTCTGAGGTAAGAGTGAAGACCCCAACAAGAGATCAATAGTGAAGCCCTCACTCATTTACTTTCAGCATATGACAGTTTACATTTCCCCCATTAAGTGTACATTTAGCTATCCAGATTAACTAAACTACCCTCACAAATAGACAAACTGTTGAAAAAGATTTCCATAGAAGAATCTTAGAAGATAACGTTAATAAAGCAATCACAGGCAAGAATACTGGGAGGAGACACCTCTAATTCTAGTACTAGTTCTTTTAACCTCCACATTGTGAAATAAATGACCATTTAATAACATCTGACAAATCTGCCAAAACATTACAGATTAAGACTACGATACAGACGTATACTAATAGTAATAAAACACACAAATGCATACTGTTCTTCGTATATTAATTCATGATAATATAAAGTTTTTAAATTAAGCACTTATAAACTACACATCCAGACATACATAATATTTCTGGTGAGGTTGGAAAGTTTCTGCACTGTTAACAGGTAAGCTATTTTTATAGTATTTCTCCTCTTTCTTTGACGCACTGCTTTACAGTGCAAATGTAGTAATATAATCACACAATTTATAAATATCTACACATGTAAATATTGACTATACATGCTTTCCTTGCTAAACAGTATTATCAAATTAATACTGAAGAGCACTATTCCACATCATTGACTTAGGTGATGACTTTCAAGCTGTGCTTTTTCAGGTTTAAACTGTAGTTCTTATCACCATACAAATAAGAATGCAATGATATGATCTGTAATATACAGGCCAGGAAGGTGCAAAAACTACATTCTCAAGTCCTCAGTCCTACTAGCCCTATCTGTAGATAGGAGATAAGACTCCTGTTTTTCTCAACCTAAGGGAAAATGAATCAGAATCAGAAGGGATCTGAGCTATCATTTCCTTCTAAGGGTTCCCTAATGAGGGTACTGGAATTTGGGCTGTATTACCTGAATCATATCTCACTTCTAGACGAGCACATCAAAACAGAATTGAAAAAGAATTTTTCCTTTCTCCTAGCATCTTTACTGACTTAAGTTTTTTACTCTAGCTTTTATCCATTTGGGGGACTTTTTTAAAAGGGGAAACCATATACTATATACTACTCAAGCAACTTTAGATAAGACAATATGCTAACACTGTTCCCTTAAAAGAATTTCTAAATTTTTCTTAACCAGCACGATTAAGACTAAAGAAGTACCATTAAACAAAACGGATGCTCACTGAAAACAAACAAAACCACCACATGATTATGTAAAAAGTGCAATGGAAAAAGTAGATCTCTCAACAACAGATCTTTGTTTATAAAAAGATAAAGACAACACCAGAAAAAAAGGGGAAAGGGTGTGCAGAAGGAATGGACCAACATGTAAAAGTTATTTGGCTTTTTTTAAATAGGGGGAAAAAATCAATTTAGTTGCTCATCTCACAACATACAAAAAATATTCATTAAACACCTTAACAAACATTAATTTAAAATGCATGTAGTTTTTGGAAAGAGGACTTTCTAGCTTTGAAATCAACAGAAAAAATGCAAAGGGTCAATATTTGATTATATAAAAAGTGTAAGCTGCGGGGAGGGGATAGCTCAATGGCAGTGTGCTTAGGTTAGCTTAGCATGCAATCCCCAGCACCTCCATTAAAATAAATAAATAAATAAACCTAATTACACTCCCCCCAAATAAATTTAAAAAATAAAATAAAAAACTTTAAAAAGTACAAGCTTTTATATTCACATCTAAAGAGAACAAATGCAAATGTAAATATATGGGTGTATCTTAAAGAATTTAAACAAATCAGTAAGAATTAGAAACTATTAGAACATAAGCTCCATGAGAGTAGGAACTTTTTGTTCAAGGCTAATCCCCAGTGTTAGACAGTGCTTGGCAAAATGCAGGCACTCATCTGTTTAATTACAGAAAGACATTAAGACAAATAGTCTTAAAATATCACTAACTACACAACATATAAACTTCAATTTTGGCAAGCAAAAGTTTTGATAAAACAAATTATTCATTTATCAAACCAAAGATAAAAGATTAAAAGATAAAAAAATTAAAAGATAAAACTACCAAACATAAAAGATACTGAGAAAGTAGGTTAAGAACGTGCTCATATACTTTTACGGTGGTAAACTGGTACAACCTTTCTAAATAGTCTAGCAACATGTACCAAAATGTGGAGGTGTTTTCGTTATTAATTCCACTGCAGGAAACCTATCCTGGGGAAGTGTGAAATGTGGACAAACTTATACACAAAAACGTGTCACTGAAATGTTTTAGTAACAAATTCCTGGAAATAATCTGAAGTCTTAACACTGGTTCAAGAAGTCACAGTAATTTATATGACAAAAAATAATATAACTCACATAGTATGACTTCAACTGTATTTAAAAAAGGAAAGACCAGGAAAATCTAATTTAATGCTCAAAGATGAGAAAACACTTAGATGGCATTTTAAGTGCACAGAGGTAAAAATGGTAAATGGGAACAGAATCCAGTACTGGCTCCATGGCTGGAATTCTTAACCACTGCCTTATACATTAAACCAGAACCTGAGTGCCTACAATACATCAGTACTGTTCTAGGTTCTACTTCTATAATAGTGAACAGAGGAGAGAAAAGTCCCCATCCCAATAACGTTAATCCCCTTAAAAAAAAATTTGTAAAGACCTTTAAGTTAAATTTAATTCACTTCTAGTTCAAGAAATCAACTAAATTTCCTTGAAGAATATAGAACTTAGTCTTGTTTCCCACACTTTTAACTTCTCTGGGATTGTTTCCTCATATGAAAACCGATGGCCTAAGTGATTTTTGAATTCCCTGGGGGGGGAAAAAATCAAAATTCTATGATTTGTAATTTCTTCTTGTAACATCACTGAGTTGCCCCCGCCCCTGCCCCTTTCTAACCTACTCTGCTTGCCTCACACTGAAAAGGAATTAGTTTAGAAAAGGCAACCTAATTCACTATAAGAGTTTTAAAAAATGACTTTGCATTCTTAACCTACATATAATTTCCCTTAACTTCTCGTTCCTTTCAGTTTTCTGAATGCAACCGTTTTTCATACTAATTGCTGTCTTCTGGGTATGTTCTAAACAATTATTCACTAAAGCATATTTCACTATTATTCTTATTGTATCCTGACCAATATATAGAGAGTAGTGAATGATTATGCTTAGTCTTTAGAAACTTTGTATAACTTAAAAAAAAAAACTCTCCAGATCATTTCTTAATAAATTAGTAAAATCAGGTTTTCTCCTTTTAATTCTTCTAGAACTGATCATTTGCTAAGAAAGAAAAAACTAATCTAATGCTTTTAAATTTCTTTTGTTGGTTAACCTGGAGTTCCAACTTATAGGGATAATTTTAATTATTAGCCTTTGTAAGCTATCTTTTAAGCATTCTATGTCCTTCCTTAATACCTACCTCACAGGGTTGCTGGGATGGTTAGGGTTACTTCATACAAAAACCTGAAGTGCATAGTACCTAAGTACACACATAACTACTTATTACTAAATATTTTTTAAAAGTAGGGCAAGGATAGAATCTGGCAGCACATACCCAGAGAATTCTCTGAAAAATCAGTCCATTAGTCAAAGCCTTTGAATGTTTATTACCCAATCTGTATTTCTCCAAACTAATCATTATACTATCATGAGATACTGTCAAATGGCCTTTTAGAAATCTTTTTTTTTTTTTTTTACCTGTTTGCTCCTGGACTTTTGCTAGGGATAGAGAGCAAGATCTGAAGTTCCCATACCTAACTCTGAAAAAACAATCAAGATTCTGGTCACAAGTCTCCATCAGCTATTTCCACAATTATAGCAAGTTACCCTGTTATCTTCTCATTTACCTGGGGCTTCAGTTTTCTTTTAATGTTCCTATCTTTGCTTTCTTCTGTCACCTTAAACTGTCTTGATCAAAATTCTCACCAAAGCAATCATGTCTGTCTTTACATGCCAACCAAACTTCTTATAAGCCTTATTCTTCCTTGATATTTTTAGGGCCAATCCCACTCCTCGATATTTATTCACTCCTAATTATGTACTACTTTTACTGTTTTTTCCAGAAGTCTCTAAAAATCTGGTGTTCTAATGCATTACCAAATCTGTTTCCTTAACTGTACTCTTTTTAATCGGAATAATTCACAACTGTACAAGAACATGTTTTACTGTTAATATCTCTCACCCCAACTGTTATGTTTATAAATACATGAATTAACATATACAACCTAACTTCTGACAGCTATGGGAGCATGTGGGTTTATTTATACATTTTAAAATGTTCATGTAATAAATTAACACTCAGAAGAAGACAAAAATTAGGCTGAACAAAAAGCCCTTCTGCTTTTAATCCATTTGTATAAGTCATGTCAATGAAAGCTTTAGCATCCAGTCTTTTACTCTTTGAATAGTAAAGATAAAACAGTACAATTTCAATCTCCATTATTTTACCAATCCAGCACAATCGATGACAGTCAAAAATTATTTTTAAAGAGAAGTAGAAAGGAACAAATAAAATACCACAGTAAGCTCTCAATCTTTAAATAAATTGGAGATAAAGGCTCAAGTGCTTCTTGAAATGGTGATGAAGCTTTTAAGATAACCACCTAGGAATGACCTGTTTTCATTCCCCATTTTATTTGATCAATGCAGCATTTTACAAAATGTTTATCAACTTCTTGAAATTATCTTCCTTGACATTCCTTCCTGACTACCTCTATCCCTTTGAGCATTCTCTTCTTTGGCACTTCTTCATTTATTACCTATAAAGTGATGACTCCTTTTTGAATTTCAAACCTTTATTTCTGCTGATCTTAAAAAAATCTAAGAACTAAAGATGAAAAAGGAACACTGCCCACCACAATCTTACCTCTCCCAAACAGCCACTGTTTTAACATTCCAAACTAGAATATTTTCTCAACTTCGGATTACTATCTAATAAACACAACAGATTTCCATAAGTCCCTACCTGAACTTCCCTATTTCTACGAAAAAAAGTTTCTAACTTGGACAACTGGATAGACTAAATCAATTCCCTCCAGCCTCATCTTCATATGCAATAGGTCAATAGTTCTACCACTTCTACTATTAAAACACCTAGTGTCTACCTCTTCTCTCTGCCTTTACCCTAACTTTATCTTTCTTACACTCTGTCCACTGGTCTTAATGGGCATCCCATCCTTAGCCCATTCCTTAAAAGTGGCACTACTTGTCTTTTAAAGATATACTTCTGAATGTGTAACCTCAAAATCTGAAGCAATAAATTATCTCAGATTTGAAATACAAAATTCATTAAGCCCTTGCTTATAAACATCTGGTGACCTTCCTAAAAAATAATGCCAAATAAAGTGGGCCCTTAAGAACCTGCCTCCAGTAAGCCTCCCTTTCCAGTTACTCTCTCTGTCCCACAAAAGTGTACTCTCAACTGTTCATAATGGACTACTCAATATATACCATGTGTTTTCAGACTTCCTTGAATCTGCTAATTCTGTTAGCTCTATACCTCCACCAAAGACTCCTCTCCCTTTAAACAGTACTACTCACCTTCAAATATCCCTTTCTTGTAGGCTTTCTTTACTCAAGGTTACCTCTAACAAGATTGTAAAAGGCACTCCTATCTGAAACTCTAACTTCTAAATAGTACAAATGGAGTTTTTCTAAAAGATCAACGAATCAAGAGATCTGTATGTATTAATAAACACAATATTGGGTGAAAAATCCCAGTTCTGGCCATAAATACTGTCCTCATCTAACAAGAAGCAATAATTAAATAATCTAGTGTTGATATTTTTAGACTAATAGTTGAGAATATACATCATTTTCAGAATACCTTTAGAAGAGAACAAATTTAAATTTTATATTTAACCAAGAAATCAGAAAATCCAGAATTATAAACTGATTCTTGACAACAGGAAACTATAGACCTACCTCGCAGTGATAATCAAATATTGCACTTTCAGTAGTATTTGCTGATTCTTCTTTTTCAGCACACGTTTCAAAGAATGAAAGTTGCTAGTATTAAAAAAAAAAAAAAGAGAGAGAGAGCGAGAGAAAATGATCTATGAAGCTAATAAAGAATACAACTGCTGCTGCACCGGGCAATCTCACAGCACAGCACTGAAGAAAACAAAGACTACTAGCAGCGTCGGGAAGTGCTCTTTGAAAGCTGTTGAGTAGGCACAAACTTCTTGTTTCAGATCAAGTGTTGTGTCTTCAACTTAAGTGTACTCTTCTTTGGTCTTGGTTGTTTCGAGGTTTGTTCCTTGCCTGATCTGAACTTGAAGCAGCAGTTTCAGGTGGTAAAGTATGTTCTGTTACACTTCATACTAGAGATAAAAAACAAAGATATTAACTACAACTTACATAAAAGAATCAGGGACAGACGGCAGGTGGGGGGGTAAGCTCATTTCATTAACTTAGAATCAAGCACTACAGGAAACTTGGAAGCACACACATTTGATGTTATTTGAGCAATCTCTCAACTGCTAACAGGTATTTCCTTTGGTACTACACACTCAATACCAGAAATCATTTCATAGTCCTTACTGACACCCCTTCCCCTAAATAAGCTCTAAGTTACACAGCATAATAGTCAATTTAGTATAAGAGTTTTGCAACTATCTAGCACTCTGTTAGGTACTGTGGAGAATATAGAAGAAGTTCCTGCCATCAGTCTGCATTCTTGTTGAGAAGAGTTATACAAGGAGGAAAAAACAGAACATAGGATAAAATGCCAAAAATTAACCTGCTCAACTAATATCTGGGTATGTACTGTGTCACACACTATACTACATACATTACTTATTATTTATTCACCACTGTCTGTGCCTCAAAGCAACATGGCAAGTATGATCAGAGAAGGCTTTTAATAAGAGGTGGAGTATTAATTTGGAGAAAGGCAGATTTTTCAGAGAAAGAAAACAGCTGAGCAGTCCAGGCATGAAATTATCACATAAACCAAGCCAGAGTATGCAACTAGATTCTAAGTTCCTTCAGAGCAGAGATCATGTATATGATTTTCTATGCCTAGAACCAAGGGAGCTTTACTGCATGAGTGACTGTGGCAACAAGTATGGCTTGCTGTTTCAGAGGAATCAATAGACTAGCTAGGGCTGGGTTAAAGTGAAATGAGATATATAGTGTGACAGGTGCAGCAGAGCCAGATTATGAAGCACTTCAACTTGATATAACAGGAAACAGAGAACCTAGTTCTTGATGAAAGGGTATTAAGTCTTGAAATCCTATGAGAGATGACTTAGTGAAGGAAACAGACATCTCATTCGAGCTATTGCCATAAACAGATGAGAAATGTCTATAGAAGAGAAACAATTAAGATGAGAAGGGAAGAGAAATGAAATATATTTATAAACAAAACCTCAGAATTGTGCTTTGTATTAGCTATAAAAAATGATTACTCAGAGCTGATGAAATGACTTAAGAGTAGGAGAGCTCAATTCTAATCACACTGACGCTTATCAGTAAAATGCCACAAACAAGTTATATTTAATCTCCCTGAGTTTCAGTTTCTCCTATGCAAAATGAAAACTTATTTTATTAACAGCTGATCTGTAGCCATTGGTTTTATCTAATATTCCATGACTTTATACTGTTATTTCAAATATCAAATGTGACATTTGTCAGATCTTTTATTTGGATCATTCTATTACCCAGACTAGATACTCAGAGCAGTGGATCTCCAATCACTTGGGAAGCTTTAAGAAATACCTATACCCACTCCCCAAAGAGTAATTTAACCTGCCTGATGTCGGGTCACTTCTGTAATGGTCTCTGAGTCCTCCCTCTCCACCTCCACACTCGATGTTGCAAGTCTTATCAACATTTCAAGATATCTTTGGTCCTAAATGACATCAAATTTTGGACCAGGTGTCTGACACACCTAATTTCTAGTGTCAGCCCTTTCCATTTTCTGTCACATAACACTACCAGACTGATTTATCTAAAATTCCAATTTCATCTCATTCATCTCAATCCTTGTCCAAAATCCTCAGTGATTTTTCCAGCACTCTAAATGGGAAGTTCCTAATCCTGGCTGCACATCCTATCCACCTGGGCAAATGAAAAAAAACGAAAAACAAAACAAAACAAAAACAAAGCCTGGATCCCACCCTGAGATTCTAATCTAACTGGGAATAAGTCCCAGGCATTGGTATATTTTCTCCCTCTACCCCACCCCAAGGTGTTTCTGACTTGCAGTCAGTGTTAAACAATCACCATTCAAGATGTCTCTATTCTACCTTTCCAACTTTATCTTCTACTGCTGTCCAGTTCTTCTAGATAGGTGCATTTTCCTAACTCTTAAACACAAATTTTGGGAGATTCCTGAATTCTAGTCTTTGTGCATATGCATCTGTCCACAAAGATATATTCTGCCATCTTCAATGTGACCCCCCCCAAAAGCCTTTCCTGAGCATTTCAGCACAGATTTAATATCTTAATTTTCACCATGGAAAGCATTAATTCCCACTGTCTGCATCATTCTTTTTGGTACCAAATCATTTCTGTACTTTACTTACTTCATGTTTATGTATCTTGTTCTTTCAATTATATTTCAAATTTCTGAAAGACAAACTCAAGTTTATTCCTTTATCACAGCCCCCTTTAATACCTAACCCAGTATTGCTAAACTTAACCACAGCAGAAACTAATATAGCAAAAAGATAATTAATCTGTAATAGGTAAAAGACACAATTCAAGTTGGCAAACAGTTCTACCAATGTTAAAAAGTTTTGGTTAACTGTATAAAGTCTTAATTATCCAATCAAGAAGTAACCTCTTCTTTTAAAAAATACCCACTGGGCATATTAATAAATTGGCTATCCACTCATGCCAAAATTAACATTCATGGGTAATACTGACAAATTCTTTTGCTTTAACCTTCTGAACTTAAGTGCATCCCCTACATCCCCTACAAAAGCTAGACACTTCTTAAGTCACATGAACTACAAAGTACTAATCAAAAAACTAACGATCAATTTAAATGTGGATCTGAGATTCTCCCCGATTGCTTAATAATCAACTCCTTTTCCCTTTGCTCAGTAGGTGAACACTATCACCGTAAGTTAATTATCAACTATTATGTCATGCTGTTTTAGGAGTTAAAGCCTAATTCCTTTTACTTGAACTGATAATCCAAACAGTCATGCTCCATTTCACCTGTCCTAAAATTATGATCACCTGTTTTGTTATTTACTGTTTCCTCCAGTTCGCTGCTTTATCTTAAAGGCCTTGCATAAGCCAGGCACACAGTAGGCATTAAATTAATACATGTTGAACTAATACAATTATATGGTGTTAATTCATCTAAAATGTATCATATAACCCAGTTTATCATTTTGACAAATTATTCTCAAAGTCTGTACAGCATTCACTTGGGAAGAATGTTAATGAAATGTTAAACCAGTCTATAAAAGTCTCCACCTAACCCACTTTCTTCCGAGTACTTCTTCCTTTGAGAAAAGACCTAAATAGGTAGCATGGGACTGAAAAGGCTCTCTACTGGTAATTTTTATGGATAATATTCATTCTTGCCTTAATTTCCCAGTTCATATCTCTTGATGTATTAAATCAAGACATATCATACTTTTCTCTAACCTGTGTAACTTAAGTGCCTAATAGGTTTTAATTCACTTTTACTTTGGGATATAAGGAAAATGATACAGTTTGGACAATTAACCACCTTAAAAGAGTTTAAGTCATCACCATGTTGAGTGGAAATTGTTGCAACTATCTTTTTTGTATATGTTTACTTTAGTAATAACAATTGTACTGAGTTGTTAATTACTAAGATATTGAAAATTATATACCCACTCATCACTTAACTGCTTTTACGTATACTAGTACTTTGAAACAGGACAAATGCCAGGGCAGGAGGAAACTAAAGAAATGTTACAGACACACAAACCAGAGAATAGTATAGATCAGCACTGTTTAACAGAAAAAACAGTGCAAGCCATATCTGTAATTTAAAATTTTCTAGTAATGATAGTAATGTTGAAAGAAACAGGCAAAACTAATTTTAATTAAGTATCTTATTTAACCAAGTAAATTCAAAATGTCATCACTTCTCACAGGTTAACTGACTTTTTTTTTAATTCCTCAAAATCCTCAACATTTTCAATTCAGAATTGGAAGGCAGCTATGCTAACCACTATACCACCAACGCCACGCCTCAATTCAGAATTGTGCACAGTTCAAGTGCAGAATGATCACACAAGGCTGGTGGCTATCACATTGACCAGAGCAGGTACAGACTGATGGTGGCACTGGCTTGCCCAATAAAGCAACAGTGTATGTAAGGCCCCTGGGCAAAGACTTTCACTCAAGGAGGCAGTACCTAGCAAACCTGACCATAGCAGGAGTTTGTACTTACTACATCTGAGAAGCAGAAGTGCAAATAACTGGCTATGTACCAGCTGTAAGTACCAATCAATGGAGGGCCTACTGGTTCAATGTAAATAAATTGCTGGTTATTTTATTTTCAACTACACACTAATGTATTACTTCAGCATAAAAGAACATATAAGAATGCTCTAAAAATAATCATTCAGTGTACCATATTCAGCTTAATACCCCTAATAAAAGAATGTAGCACAACAGAAACATGTCAGAATTCCTCAGGCTTGGCAGTACATACCGAAAAAAAGTTATGATTTACTTTGCTTTTTAACTAGGTACTCACACATGCAAGTGGAAAACAGTCTAATACAAAGACAACAGAATTTTTTAAAATCCTGATTTGACAGAAAGCATTTAACAGCAAGAAATGATGGGACTCAAGAAAACAAGTCACTCTCACCACAGTAGTTTCAACAATGAAGACATTTTAGCTATTAAGTCTTAAAAAATAGTTACAATTCTTCTAGCTGTAATTATTATGAAAAATCCTACAAGTTTTACAGCTCTCCATGAGACAGTCTGGGTCAAAGATCTCAAAGTAGTTTCCTCTCTGTTTTTTGAAAAGACTAAACCAAGAAGGCAAATCAATGTATTTATTTAACAAGATCTCAAAATTTTTATTTTGTAATGCAGTCCTCAAATTCAACTCCTTAAAAATCTGTCCACATGGCCATCTGTTTCAACTACCTTGTGAGAAGTATGATCCTTACAACAATGTGAATGAACTTAATGTTACTGAACTGTACACTTCAGAAGGTTAAGACAGAAAATTTCGTTATGTATATTTTACCACAATTTAAAAGAAAATATGTATTTTAAAATGCTGTATGGCCCTGCATTGTGTCTTCAGATGGAGGGAGAGGAAAACAGGAGTGGGATAAAGCAGGACTACATGTCAGCTTTCACATTCTCATTTTTGATTTGTTAGGAATTTACCAGAATTTTCAACCATACTCTAAAGGTCATACTTGTTAAGTCAGAACTTATTTACAAAAAGAGGAAACCTATCTTCTGTGCCTCAAATACTTTAGTTTTCAACTCAGCTGCTATAAATACTCATCTAGATGGTAAACATCCAAAGCAGCTGCAAAATCACTCAAACCACTACCATCTCTTTTATTTTGGGCCTATGGCTAAAAGGAAAAAAGAAACAAGGCTGAAAATTTATCAAGATTTTATGACTCAGGCATATATGCCTATTCAAGTATATAAAACCCCTCCTTACCCACATCAAGAATACCCAATATTGGTTAGTACCAAAAGGGCATCAAGGTATTATATCGCCCCTCAACGTAGTATTGAAAATGCTTACCTTCTGGAAACTCGAAAATTACTCAGCGTTTTGATATAGAATAACTTATAATAGTGGACTACAGTTTGGTTCCTACATTTTTATAGGTTGGTAGCTCAGGACAAGAACTGTCAGTTTGTACCATTCTGATAAAAAACTAAATCTTTTACAGGATATATATAGATTTAAAGATTTGCCTATCACAGTGCCTTTGGGCATCCTCCCTCCCTCTCCACCCTGTCTCCCAACTGTTTAAAGACGATCACACTCTTTCGCTCATTTTAGGTGCAAAACAAGGAAATTACCTCGCATAACAACGTTCAGATTTTTGTATTTGCAGACTGAAGGCTGTTTTAGAGAGTGTTCCCTGCCTCACTTGTGAGTCAAGCAATAAAGGAGACATCTGGGTGCTTCTAGAGGAAAATTTTAAAAGCAAAAAGAATCGTGGAATTAAGATTTCGTACTGATGGAATACCGGATAGTAAAAACCTCGAAAGTGTCTCCGACCAGGGCTCTAAAAAACTAATTCTATATAGAATGACGAAGCCAAGCCGTTCATTGCACAATGTGGGCCAGGCTCTTGCACCATTAAGAATCGGAGGAGGTGGTCAGGAGAACGCCACTGGGTTCTCACATAACAGAGTTCGCCCTAATCCCAGGACAGAGAGGGTAAAGCCATGAGCCTAAGTTCATTTAGGGAGCTGGTTCCTTTTCTCAAGAAACCGAAGGGAAGATTTAGAGGAAGGCTGGGTGTCGAGACCCAAGATAGACAGCTGTAGGTGAATGGAAGGATGACAATTCGGCCGCGCTACTGTGCAAGATGTGGCCGAAGAAAAGAGGTGTCTCTAGGCACTTAGACGGAGCGGGGTCTCAGCACATACACAAAGGAGGCGCCACTACCGCACTGCGCTCTGGTACTCGTAGTCAGGTCCTCAAGTAGGGGACGGCTAAGAAACTATCGGGTCCAGAGTAAAAGTAGGCCCGTCTCCTCTCCCTCAGGCTCTTCCAGTCTCACACAAAGGACCGCACCACCACCCCCTCGCCCCGCCCGCCGGGACTTGTAGTTCCCGTTTCCCCCACCAAGCCGCAGAGGAGGAAGGAGCCAGACTACAACTCCCAGCAGCCTCCGCGCCCAAGCCCCGCACCCCTACCTCCATCTTGGCTGCGGTCGGAGCCTCCATTTTCGCTCCCTCCCCCCACTTCAGTCACCTCTACCACCACCACGCGTGGCCGCCTGGCCTCGACTCTTCGCTTCGGCTCTGCAGCCTGACGTGAGGCCTAGACAGCTGAACCGGCGCCTCGTGGAAAAGCCCAGGGTAGGAACTCACGGTGAGACCTTCCTTACCCGGAGCTCTAGGAGTGCCCACCCTAACTCAGAAGCCTCTCTCGTTTGTCTTGGTCTTCTCATCTGCCCTTAGCCTGGCTTCTTGCTACCCCTAGTTGGACCCTGAGGTCGTACTCACCCCAACAGCTCAGCGCCCCCTCTCCAGCGCCGCCATAAGCAGCACGGCCCGGTACGTAGGAATAAATCTCGCTTCTCTCGCGAGAGTTGCGGGCTCCGAGCGCGTGCACAGGCGGGAGGGGGGTGGGGTGGAGCGTATCCCTAATACGCCTGCGCACGAGTGTTGAGTGACGCCAGCCAGTGCGCTTCGCTTAACCTCAACCAAGATGGTGTATGCGTTTTCCTATATTCCCTGCCCCGTAAACTGCGGGAAACGATCTCGGTGTTTACTGATTGTTGGGACGCAAGGGGCGGGGTGGCGTGTGACTTTCGGCGTCTCTGATCTTTGCCAATCTGAATACGCTTTAGGCAGCGAGACCGGGGTAAACCTTCAAGGCGAGCAATTTGGAGGGCATATCAGGAATGTCATAGAAAGGAATTCTCTTCCCAGCGATAATCCAGAAGCTCCCAACTCCAGTTTCTCTTTACAAACAGTGCAAGGTTTCTTTCTCTTGTCTGCTACGTTACAATGGAATTTTCATTAGCATAGAGTTAGGTTTTTAGCAAGATAATTTGGATGCCTTAAGTGAGAGCTTTATCTCCCACAAGCTATATTGCTCACAAGAGTGAGCAAGGCGGCATAATCATCAAAAAACAAACTCCTTCACCTGACCTTTCTAGTTACCAGTTCATAGTGTATCAGGTAATCAAAGAGGATGAATCAATAACCAAAAGGTTGAAATCAGGGCAAATGGATGATTCATCCAACGGGAAAAGGAGGGAAACAGGAAAATGGTTAATTCGAGCCACAGAAAAGTTCACTGAATTATCCCTTGCCAAACAATAGAGCAGCCCCCTCTGGTGAGAGGAAAGCTTTTCACAGATTCTGTGGCTCTTTCACTTGACAATTTTGGATGAAAAACAACCAGCCACTCTCCTAAGCACTCTCCCACCCACTTCATTTTCCCTTTCAACATATTTGTCCGACATCTTGTGTAAGTCATCGCTGGGGTGTATATAGTAGTAACGACAAATGGACATGGTTCTGTCCTCAAAGAACTTTCAGTCTAGCATCATTCAGTAATCACAAAAACCAAAATCTAAACATAAACATTGAAATAAATGCAATGAAGGAAAGGTGCACAGTGTTATGAGAGTGTATAACCTTCACTTCTGAGCAAATCATCTTGAATTATAGGAGGAGGCAGTATCCTACTTCTGATGTTTAGAGATTTTTCTCTCCACCTCTGTTGCTGTTGGTTTAATTCCGTACCACCTCCAAGCTGCCTCTAATGCCTTCCCATGCTTTCCCAGGCACAGATATGTGCTTCATTTTCAGTGCTTTCATAGCTCACTCTGTTGTAATTACTAGCTTATACTGATTAGTGATACTTTAGAACAGGGCCCGTGACATTCATCTTTGCATCGCTGGTTCCTGACAGTGCCTGGCATAGACAACTGTCAAAAGCTTGTTGAATGAATACCACTGAACAACAGTGTGAGAAGCTGTTAGAAAGTAAAATGTTCTGTTGGGAAGTACAGAATGTAGATACATCAAACTAGCTGTTTTGTTTCCTCTGTCCAGTTCTTAAATCTGAAATTTCTTCTCCCCAGCAACGGATCTAGTTTGGATATTCTAATGTTACAGAGAAACTGCTCTGGGCTCTTGCAGTAGAAACAAGGTCATGTGAAGCTGGGCTAAAAGTAGAATTAGGTCTAAGAGCACGCATTCTCAAATATCACAGCAATAGGAAATGTAAAAAATAATGGTCTCACTAAATTCTATAAATACAATTCCTATTAATAAGAATAAAGTCTCTATTTCTACCATCACACATAACTTCTAAAGACCTTCTTAAACTATGTAACTGTTTCATCATCCTCATTCTGATATGTCTCAATTGCCTTTAAATTCCTTCTTGATCCATAATTAGTATCAATCTATATTCAACACAAAATGCAAATATGTGTAAACCCAGAAGCATACATTTTAGCTCTAATGCATTTAAGAAAGTAAAAGATGGAGTAATTTGATTTAAATGATTTATTCTTTCTACAAGTACCACCCACAGAAGTAGAATTCATTTTAAGAAGGTCACATTTTAAGGCAATAATACTTTTTAGATTAATTCTGAAATCAAATTAAAAAAACAAAAGAATGTAAGTATCTTTTATGCTTATTTCTTTAAACCAAGATTAATTAAAGTAGAAACTTGTCAAGTCACTTGGGGAACCATTTCCTATACAATAGCTAGTCATGAGTTTGGGGAAGATATTTAGTCTACTAAGGAATAATCATCAGAATTTAAAATTGCATAAATTATTTTTGGTTGTTTATCATTCTGATTTTTCTTTCTGAGACGCTTAAATAGACAATAAGATTGATTATGGTTGTGTGTTTTTTTCTCTGAATTATCATAAGCACATTTCTGTGGAGTCTACTTGAGAATCAAGAGTAAGTATCCTTTATGCATTTATAAGGTTTTCTTGAGCAGCGATGGATGAGATTTTTGTCAGTTCTCTGTGAATGATAAAAATTAGTTCAATGTAGAGATTTTTTTTTAAGTAAGGCTACAAGATTTAAGGACTTTTTATTCTGTCATTTTATCCTTCCTATCCTGGGAAGTTAATGGGAACTTCTTTTATAAAATTATGATAATTGCGGATGGTTAAGATTTCAGAACAGGAAAATACAATTTAGAGCAAAAACTTTCATAAAGAATAATTACTTCCAAGGAGGGAGAGTATAGCTCAATTGGTAGAGCGTGTGCTTAGCATGCACAAGGTCCTCGGTTCAAGCCCCAGTACTGCCTCCAAAAATAAATAAATAGATAAATAAACCTAACCCCCCCCCAGAAAAACCCTAAATAAATAAAGTCACCTAGAAAATGTAAAGAAAAAAAAAGGAATGACTTTAAAAAAAAAAGAATAATTACTTACAAAAGAATGTAAATAAGATTCCTAGAACTTTACAATCCAAAACTTTTTATTCATTAACAACCCCAAACAGTTAAAATGATTGTTTAAATGACAATAATATATAAGAATAACAATTATGTAATAAAATATTAGAATACTCTTTAAATAAGAATAAGGCAAAAGCTTTATATAATGCTTCCCTTTAAAATGTCAGCATTGCACTTAATGGAAGAATTACGTGGACGTGCTAAGCTGCTGCACTAAGAGTAATCAGCATAACATTTTTAGCTCTGGGAATCACCAGAGGGAATCGTGGAACAAAAGCCTATTTTAAATTTAATTAAAAATAAAACCAGCTGCACTCAGAATAAAATCTAACACTTTTATAGTGAGTGACCTACAAGACCCTAAATGACCTAGTCCCCACTAAGCCTCTAACCCCTGGTTCACCATGATTCATTTCTACTGCCATTTTGGTTCCTCCAACATGGCAAATTTGCTCCTACTTCGGAATCCTTGCCTTGACTCATGCCTCTGCCTGGAATGCTCTTTCCCCAAATCATCACATATTTGGCACTTTCTCATCATTTATGTTTCAGCCCAAATATTATCACCTCACAAAGATCTTTTCTGAAGTAAAAGTACCTACTATCACCATTACTCTCCATAATAATATTAGCTTGTTTATTGTCTTTATAACATGTATTGCTATCCCAAATTAACACATTTATGAATTTAATTGTTTATTACCTTGTTTCCTGAACAGTAACATAAGCTTCAGTTCTCAGTTTGGTTCATCATTGTACCCCCTAAACCTAGGACAGTAAGTACTTAATGAATGATCATTGAATGAATGGATTACAGTTATTTAATTAAATCGAAGGCAATACTGATTGTGTGATACATCATCATTTATGTACCAGCAAGAAGAAAATATGTTGCCATTTTCACTATGACTACTTTTATTACTTAGAATTTTATATTTATGAAAAGAGCTCTTTAAAACTTATTTACCTATTTTTTTTAAATCATGTGTCACTCTTATGTGTATATAAAGTTAAAAAAATACATAAGCAAAGTAAATTGATTAAGATATTCCTAAAACTTCTTTACAAAGTCCAACTCTTCTGATTCTCTTTTTAGTAATAAGTTTGAACATATTTTAAAAATGCCACACATCAAGAGGCAGCATAGAAAAATAAATCAACAGATTAGGAGAATATATATTTGCAAAATATAAAACTGACAATGTATTTGTATCATAAATATATAATAAATTAATACATATCAATTGATAAGAAAAAATCAAAGGAAAATGGAGGAAAGACTTGAGTGTTTATATTTTTAAAAAGCCCTGTACAGGCAAATAAACATTGAAATTATGTTCAGCCTTATTAGAAATCAGGAGAATGCATATTTGTTTTGAGATAATTTTAGACTTACAAAATTAGAAATATAGTTCCTATACATCCTTCACCCAGTTTTCCATTATGTTAATCTTACCACACCATAGAACAAATTTCAAAACTAGGAAATTAATCTTGATGTGATAATAATAACCACAAAATTAATTTGGGTTTCATCGGTTTTTTTCCTCTAATATATTCGTTTGCCATCCAAGCATCAAATCCAGGATCCTACCATACATTTAATTATGTCTCCTTAGTCTCTTCCATTCTATGACAGTTCCTTAGTTGTTCCTTGTCTTTCATAACTAGATGCTTTGAAACGATATTGGTCAGTTATTTTGCAAACATCCCTCAATTTGGTTTTATCTGTTTCCCTTTATGGCAACAGGGATCACTGCAGATGTAAATAAGATATTTAATCAGTTGGGTTAATCAAGAGGGAGCTTATTCTGTGTGGGCCTAACTTAGTCAGGTGAGCTCTTAAAAGGGAGTCTAGAGGTGGGAGACATGGGAAGTGAAAGAGATGATCTCCTGTTGGCCTTGAAAACAGGCCTTGAAGGCCTATGAGTTCTACACTTGGCAAGGAAATGAATTGTGTCAGCAACCACATGGGCTTGGGAGAAGGCCCAGAGCCTTAGATGAAATGCTAGCTTCAGGTGACACTTTGATTTCAGCCTGTGAAATCCTCAGCAGAGAACCCAGTTAAGCCCTGCATGGACTTCTGACTTACAGAACCATAGAACCATAAAGATAGTAAGTGGAGGTGTTACTTTAAACTGCTGAATTTGTGGTGATTTGCAACAGGAAATTAATATAGCCATACTCTAAGTTCTTAGGCTGGCACGTTTGATTTTGTAAGAAGTGTTAATGGAAAGTTCATAGAAAACTGCTAAGCCCCCATTCCTTTCTCAGATAGTCTTTAGCTTGTTGACCAAAATATCGGGAGCTTGCCTTTGTCCAGTCATGCCACCAGGAATGCAAATCTATTTTGCTTATGCTTGGAATCACCCACACCACAACCCCTAGATGTGTAAGACGTATCCCAATTTCAGAGACGTTGAAATATGAAATAAAAATGAATCTTAGCAGGGGAGAAAGGGGGTGGGGAGGGATAAATCACGAGTTCAGGATTTGCAGATACTAACTACTATATATAGAATTGATAAACAACAAGGTCCTACTGTTTAGCATGGGGAACTATATTCAATGCTTTGAAAAACAATAGGAAAAGGACTATATATATGTATAACTGAATCACTGTGTTGTATACCAGAAATTAACGCAATATTGTAAATTGACTATATGTCAATTAAAAAAATGAATCTTAGGATCAATAACATACAGAATTCCATTTCTAGGAGGCTAGATGAAATGTTGAGTGAATTGTAGTTCATTGAAACCCTGAAGGTTCTACCGCCTCTTTAGCATTTTTGGAGTGACAAAAGAAAAAGCATCACCTGCTTCCCACTATGAAGATTAGCAGATAATACTCCTTAATTCACTCTGAAAGTTGCCATGAGACAACTGCAAACAGCAGAATATGAAATATGACTGCTTACAGTGAAATATTTCTAATATCAATGAGGTAGATGGAGGGAGAATTAAAAATTAAGAGTCAGATATTAGCAAGGATTTTTTAAAATGTATATTTTTATCATTTTATATGTATGTATCCTTTAACTATATATTGTAGTCACAAGATGAAATCTTGTATAATGAAAACAAATGACAACTATATACAACAAAATCAATCTCAGAAACATAACGAGCAGGAAAAAATCAAATCCCAAGAGACTACTTTACAGTCTGATACCATTTTCATAGAGCTCAAAAAGGAACAAAACTAAAAAATGTCCCTTTAGGGTTATATACATATTTTAGGCCTTTTTACATGTGATAAAACTATGAAAAAGAGAGAGCAGAGGGGTAGGGAGAGAGGAGAGGAGCTCAAATACATAAATGTGAAGTATGGGTAATGTTCTGATTCTTAAATTAGGTGATGAATAATTATTATGCTTGATAACTTACTTGCACATCACATTTATCCTTTGTGTCAAAAATTAATTAAAATATGTGCCAAATTATGCATAAAATGTAGACAAAATTTGTATGGTTGCTTTTTAAATGATGCTTATTTTATCAATAAGTGTTCTTAATTATAGGCCATTCAGGTTAATTTAACAAAAAGTGATTTTATTAAAGGCTAATAAGTAATCCTCAGGATCTTCAGGACAGACACAAAACCAGCAGAGGCTACAAAGCCTCTAATCATTTCAGATAATTGCTTCAGTGAAGATTCCACTGTGTCCACTGTTGGGCAAACACTGCAGCTTTCACCTGACACTGGATGCAGTGTTGTCATTAAGCCACTTTTGCTGCTCTTCTGTGGAGCTAGATGTAGTTGCCAGTGTTGTGTCATGGCCTTTACTCAAAGAATTCTGCAGTTCCCTGCTTCTTTGTATCACTGACTTTTAGGTTTAAGTCAGAGGTAGCTTTCCTGGCTGCAAAGGAGGCTGGGAAAACAAGTATCTTACACTTTCAGATTTTTTTTTTTAGGAGGGAGAAAGGCTCTGTCTCATTAGGTGAGGGATTCCCTAAATATAGGGTAGGAGCTAGAATAACGGGCAGCCAAGAAGCAATGAAATGGCAGATGCGGAATGTCTTCCACAGCCCCTTCCTTGGCCACTCAGTATCAACACACTCCTTCAGCTAATGCTTACTCTTGTTAAAAACTATGCAATGCAAGAAGACTTGTGTCAGACATTGTTAGTTGCTTTCTCAATACTCTCTCCTCTTTGCTAATAGAATACTGATTTTATTTGGGGCAACTATATACCCTACCTCCTTTGCTGCTAGAAGTGACCATTTAACAGGTCAGGCAAATAGGACAAGGAGAAATCTGGAATTTATGGGAAAGCTTTGCTTTTCCTCATAAAAGGGAATACATGTAGCTGACATAGGCCATTCCCTACCCTTCTCCCCCCTTTTTTTTCCTGCTTCATCATCTGGCACAGCAGCAGCCTTCTTACAACCACAAGAAAATAGCATGAAGGATGAAGAACATGCTAAGAAGGCAGATTTGAAAGGCAGAACTGCACCCTTTCCTGTACATAGTAAGGACCACTGATTAAGTACTGTTCCTTTCAGTTACATGCATACATACTCTCAGCTACACCATTCCAGAAAACAGATGACAATTCGGTCTCATTAGTTAAGACTCCATTTATTAAATTCATGGTATTTTCTAATATATGGGCTGCAGCATTTCTTTTGCACTATTCATAAATAGATTTTGCTAATCAAGAACCACCTAAGCTCTGAACAGTATTTGGCATTTAAAGGAATCTCAATGGTTAAGAATGTTTAAAAGTCTACCTGGGTTTAAAACTTGGTTTCAGTTTGGAAAAATAACATAACCTCCTTGCACCTGAGTATCTGTAAAATGAGGTACAGTTGAAATAGGGGTTATATAATAACTAGAAAGCACCACGCTTTCTAGTTCACCTACCCATTTTTGTCTCTACTGGATTCTCAAGTTGTAAATAGTCCCTCCTCTACTCTATACATCCTTGTATTGAATTTACCACATTATTTGCCTCCTCTACCAGATTTTTCTTCAAAAACAGTCAAGGTCTCCCCCTCCTTTTTTAAATTTGTAATTCCAAATGTGTCCTTAGAAGTTATCTACGATGATTATTAAAATACAAATTCCTAGGTTCCATTCCCAAATTTCTATTTCAGTAGGACAGCGAGCCACATTCGAGGAACACTGAAATAGACCTTCAATGTCTGAATCAAATTATTCATAATGTATTAATATAAAGTAATAAAGATAAATATTGATAATATTTAAGCATTTTTCTAAGATACTTCTAAACTTTTAATTTCATAATTTGGCTTATAATCATATAATTAATGACTTCTAATCATGAGGAAATCTCTAAAGCCATTTCAGGAACAACTACTTGTAGAGTTATACTACTGACTACATTGTGCTAATTACAAAGTATTTATGAAAACCCTTGTCTACTTAACAGGTTGCCATATAAGTGAAAAATAAACCTTTGCACTTCCTAGTAATTAGACTCATTACTGAGTAAAATTAGCTGATATTCTCAAAATGAGATTTTTATTAAAAAAATAAGTTTGTATTAAAATTTTGCAAACCAGTCAGGTTCCATCATCCACTGCAAAAGAAACTTTAATACCCACTCAAAGTCAAGAACATTCCTTCTTCTCTTCTGTCTTCTAACTACATACTATTTTCATAGCATTAACACCAGCTAGAATTTATATTATGTAGGGTGCTGAGAGCTCTTGATTTGCCAGGGAGAAAAGTCAACATACAGATTTATCCTGATACCTGAAATGTAAAGAACTTTACAAACAACTCTGAAAGAACATAAAGTAGAGAAAGAGACATATGTTACACTTTAGTGGGCCATCTGATTACTTTATCATTTTCACTGAAAACTGACCATGGCAGCTGACAAATGGCATAGGGTACCTGCCTCCTGAATGGAATTGTGGGACATAACAGTGGCACTTAGGTTATATACGTCAAGGCAAATGGCTAGACTAAAAGTTTACTTACTCTTGGGAAGTGAGATTAAAAAAAATGCCCACATGTGGGTGGAAGTATTTTGCAGAGCTTTGAATAGAAATTTGACAAATTCTAAAATGACATATACCAATTAATTCAGGAAAAGTCCACTAGTTTCACTGGGATCAGATGCTTTTAGGATATCTTGGACACATTTTGTTGTTTTGACTGGAGTTCTTTATGGCAGTACAAAAGGAAGTTTACACCACACAAGGCACCAACAAAAAACTCTAACAATTCGTCTCTCCCATGCAGAGTAGTACTTGGTGTTATTGGAAAACACTGACAGATTTAGCATTCATTATTTCAATTACTTCTGGGCAAACCTAGATTGATAGTATTACATGAAGTAATTTGTAAATTTGAAATGTGAGTAAACTGAGATGGGGGAATGAGTTCATAAGCGAGCCTAGCTGACCATTTAGAATTTGAATCTCAACATTGTTTTGTTGTCTACACAGCACTGACTGTAATAACTCTAATCAGGTGATAAAACTTTGCTTCCTGGTGAAAATTGGACCTAAAAAGAAAGCCAACTACTAGTACTAGTAATGAAAGACATCCAAGTAAGTGATGGTTCTTAATTATAAAACAGAAGTTATGTATAAGTTAAATTATAGAATGTAGTACCTAAGAACTATGATGTGAATAAACCCATTATATGTACTTCACACTGGATAAACTACCCACGTTGAAGATTTCCTAGTAGGACAAAACTGAAAAAATGGACTACTAATATCAAATAGAATAAATAAAAGCTACTTCTAGCATCTGAACTAATAGCACGTGTACACATACACACACAGAACAAATTTCTCAGCATTCTTTGAACAATACAATGATTACACTACCACTGGAAAAAAACAGTTGACTTATTTTCAAGTATGTTTCCTGGGGACTAGCAATAGGTTCTCTCAAATTAAGAGTAAAGACACTAGGCCATAAAGTGCCAACTCTTAGCACCAGAGAGACTTAAAACTTCATAAAAGGTGAATGACATGACAAGTTAGAGAATCTGCCAATCTCCTTCTGTGGAATTGTATTATTTTTCTCAAATAGAAAAAAAAAAAACAATCCAAGTTTATGCCAAATAGATTTTAAAAGCTAATATCTTTTTAAAATTTTTTAGAATTGCAATTTACAAGCCTATATAAAATAAAATTGCTGACTTATAATAAAATGCTCTTAAGTTTCAGAGATATGAAAGGACAAAAATGAATTGAAAACAGTTTATATAAACCGAGGTCCCAGAAATGAAAATTAAAAATAGTCTCTTAGAGAAAGGAATGGTGAAATTCTGTATTTTCACAAACACACCCAAAAACTGCTTTTGTGGACAGCTACTTTTGACTGAGAATTCTAACCTACCACTTGATACATTTAATCAACACTAAATCAAGTGTGAGGCAAGAGAGTGAATGGATGATATTTGAATAGAGAGGTAAGTTCCTTCCTTGATAAGCAATCTCCAGCAGTCATTCAGAAGTTGAATTATTTGATGGCTTGGGAAGCTGTGTCCACTGAGTTTTCCTTCCTAATGTGAAGAGACTCACTGCTGATGGACAATAATTCTCGAAGTTCCTTATTTTCAAGCTGGAAAAAAAAAGTATATGTTCATTTCAGTTATTTTGACTGTCAAATTGCATCAGAACACATTGTTTTGGGCCAGAAACAGAAAGCATATTATTTTAATTTTAAAAGGCTTAAGGAAACAGAAGAACTGAGAATTTCCTAAAATACTTAGTTATTCATTTAAGAAGCATTTACTGAGTAATTTCTATATGCCGTAGATTAGGTCTACAAAGCAAAAAACAAGGTCCCTCTCCACTTGAGAAATTTCACTTCTTGTCAAACTCTTCATGGTTCCCACAAGTTTTACTACTGTTTCTTCTATCTTTCAAATTCCTAATAATAGTTTCACTCTCCTCAATATTCTCTCCAATGTCCTACAGTTGGAGAAAGGAAGGAAAGGGAAGAATTACTGGACACACAGCCAGGTACCACGTGGCTGTCTTCCATATCTTATCTCATAACCATGTGTAGGGTAGGTACCCTTGCCTACATCCATACTCTCCAGTGAGGACACTGGACACTGAGATGTGGACACTGAGATGAGGACACTGGGGCTCACAAAAGTCCAAAAACTTGTCCAAACTCAGACAACTTGGATGTGGTAATGCTAGGGTCTCAATCTGATGCCCAGGTTTCTTCCACTTAAACTATTAAGTAAACTTTGTCCTGCATGTCTTTTGGGCTGTTTCTGTAACTGAGGTAAATTAGGGGTGGTGTTGACAATGTCATTCTATCATTTTAACTAACTCCAAAATCCTACTTGATTTGCCACTCCTTTTGATTTCCACACAGGGCAGCTTGCACTGTTTATCCTCTCTGCAGGAAATTCTGGTAAACCAGAGTATTTTCAGTATTAACTCCACCAAGAGTTAGAGCCCATGGTCATTATATCTGTGTCATATAAAGTGCTTCCCTTAATACTCTGTATCTCTCTCCTAGCACTTATATACCATTTGATACCAAAAACGTACTAGTCTTATTCCTTTCACTAGACTCTGAGGAGGGGCCCTATCTCTTTCTCTCTGGTATTTCTCAAATGGCCCACGACAGCATCTTGTAATAAGGAACATTCAAATCATCTACTGTAATGGTTTTCCTTAATAATTGTAGGGGCACACTAACACCCTAGGCCTTTCTTTGTAAATTATTCCCATTTTAATCAAAATATTACATGAAAATAGCTTTTAAAAAATCAAGACTGTAAGGTTTATAAATTAGCAGTCTCTTGGCTTTGTTTCCTAAAGGCAACCACTTTTAATATTTTTATCTATTTCTTTTGGTATTTCCATAATTCTAAATAATGTGCCCTGCACTGCTATTTCCTGATCATCAAGTTTAGACATTATCTATTTGAGTTTCTTTTATGGCAGATGAGGATTTTAGCTCACATGTAATCTGTCCCTTCCACCCTCTCTACCCTCTTGATATAATACCTCAATTTCTAGCCAATACATAGTTCACATTTTCACTGTTTGCTACTGATTACATTTCCTTTCTTGAAAAGGGCATGGAGGATGTGTTTTAATTTTAAATTAGAGCACACAGAAAACATCAATATATTGCAGTGATAGGATAGCAATGGCGTACCTTTCAGACTCTATGAAAACTTCCTAAGATATTGTGAACCTAAAATAGAAACAATCTTACCTCTAACTGAGCTAGTTTTTCTTGAATCTTACAAAACTGGTCATCATCCATCTGAACAGCTTTCCTCATCACTTCTCCCATTTCACAGATTCTGTCAATCTGACTCTCAATTTCCTGTGAAGATAGGTGAAAAGTTTTTTTTTTTTTTTTACAGATAGGAAGTTCATGAGAACATGTGCATTACGATGTTATAAGTTCATTTTGTTTATGCTACCGAGGTTACACAGGAGTTTCACTGTAATCTAAGTCCTCAGATGTAAAGCCATAATAAAGTTATCTTGTGATATTCATGGGTAATTTGTTTTCAAAAAATATAGCCACCCATTGGATGTTGGATAGTATCTCTAGTCCTCCCCAACATGGTCTAGCAGTTAGGATTCCTGGTTTTCACCCAGACAATATCTAAATGGCAGTTGAATTTAAATTTGAATACTTTCATTGGTAGGAAGCTTACCACATTCTAAGGTACCTTATTCAATCTTTGGACATATCTCTTAGCAAGTTTCTCACATGAGCTAAACTGTCTCCCTCAAGGTTCAAATTTTCTCCTCCAGACTACAGATAATAAAGTTTCTCATCCAGATGAAAGCCATTCACATATTTGAAATATCCTGTACCCTATGACTTTAGTTAAAGTCAGTAAAATGTTTTCAATGGAAGCTAAAATGAAACTTATCTTTCATAAGTTCTACTGTAGCAAATAGTGAGGTGTCAATCTATTAATCCAGGATTAAATGATATAGTACATGTAAATGCACAATGACAACTGTGAAGCACTCTACAAACTTAAGAACAATTACTGGGTCTCCCAAATTAAATCATAAGCAACCAAAACTTAGAAACTATGTCATGTATTTTTTTTTTAACTATACCTCTCTCTCCTAACAACACAGTATGATGCTATGTAGTTCAGTTTAATAAAGGTTAGAGACAGCCTGCTATGTACTAGGTACTATGTTAGGGATTAAAGATGAATTCATGCTCTTTACAACCAAGGAGCTTACAATTTAGTGAAATGTATGATAATAATCACCCAAGTATTTACTGTACCTTAAACACTAATTGGCATGCTGTTTGGTGGAAGAACTAAGTATTCATTAACATCTTGAAAAGAGATCTTGGTGAGAGAGGAACTTCAGACTTACTCAAACAAAAAGCCCTAAGAAGTCCCTTACCCACTTCTTTCTATTCCTATTTTCACAAAGCTATATAAAAACCAACAGCAAATGTGATAAACATGAAAGGAAAACAAGCTGACTTTTCTTCAAAAGCATGCACAGAATCTAAAACAATTTCAAGATTTTAATTCAGTTCATTTCGAAGTTATTCATTAAAGATTCTTACTGCAGAGTGAGACTGGTGGGCTTTCAAGACTGGTTCAGCATCCACTGCTTTTTTAGCAACCATTAATTGTAACATCTGTTTCCGGTATTTGCTCATGATGAGTTCCAAAGCATCCTGGTGTTCCTCCAAGGAAACCCATAGCTCTATCAAAAAAATAAAATAACTTGGCAGTGATATCTGAGAGAGAGCTCCGAAATCCAAATGTAAACAACTGGAACTTCGTGACACTCCATGAGATATTATGAATCCAAAGTTGTAAATCCACAAAACTTTATAGTTACGGGCTATGTGAAAAATAACTTTCTAGGCAGAGGCAGTATAGTCTGGTAGAAATAACATGGGATGTGGCATCAGAAGACATGAATTTAAGTTCAGTTCTCTGAGTTACGGTCTTACTACCCTTCAGCAAATCATTTAACTTTTCTGAGCCCATTTCTCATCTGCCTTGTCATAATAAATACCTGGCTTATCTACACCAAAATGAAGACATAGGAATATAATGGGATGATATACGTGAAAGCCCTCTGTAAACCCATATACAAGTAACTATTCACGCTGTCAATAATAATGTATTCATCAAGCCCAAGAAAATACACCTGATAATAAAACTTAGCTCTTCCACCCTGTACAAGAACATTAAAAAACCTTCAATCTTAGTTTTAATGTTTATTTCAGTTAATATTTAAACACTAGAATTTAAGCCCTGAAAGATATTAATTCTTTTGTTATGCAAGCCTCCATCTGGAGACACCTAGATAAGTCATGCAGTAATTGAACTCTACTAAGCACCTCTTTGATAAGCTGCCTATACAAAACCAGTCAGATGACCTTCAAAAGGGTAATGTAACAAACTATTATTTACTGGGCCAGCACAAGATAACGTTCCTGTTAAAAGTACTGACCTGGAAATAACATATAGCATGTGCGCTTTTGTGAACAGTTTGTAAGAACTTCTGAAATATTACTGGATAGTAGAAAATCATAACTACACAAAAAGGCCTGACTAACCTCTGTTTTCCTGCTGCAAGTCTCTAATCTGTGTATTCTCTTGGGACAGCAGAATGTGAGGTTTGTATTTGGACATGTCCTTTATATCGGATGCATCCTCTTGATACTGGACAAACAGAGACAGACTAATCGCGCCGTAAACAAAACAGCCGCAGGTGCAACTGAAGAGGTAGGAGGCAGAGCTCCAGGGAAGCTTTCTCAGCCCCGACCCCGCTGAAAGGTCTCACCGCCTCCCTCTAAGAGCAAGGAAAAATTCCGGGCCGAGTTCCCACTTTATCTCACCCTCCACCCGTCAAGTGCCCAGAACCTGAGGGCACGGGCCCCTACCCTCTGCCTGACCTGGTCCGGAAGCGCTGTCCCCGCCTCCCGCATAGCGGCCACCCTTCGGTGCAGCGCCGCCGACTGATCCACCAGCGACTCGGCGGCCGCATCGTGCTCCCGCAGCCTCTCCAGCAGCGTCTTAGCGTCTGTTAGAATCTTCTCGATGGTGCAGCTCATTGCAGCCGCAGGACCAGAGCCGCAGCACCGCTCACCTGTGCGAACCAGTCAGCTCCTCCCTGAGCCGGGCTCAGTGTTACAGACGTCATTTCCGGGTGCGTTTAAAAGGCGCCTCGGTGGGAGCTGCGATGTGCGCTTGCGCAGTGGCAGCCTAGCCGGCAGTGACTCGCTTTAACCTGCGGCTTGCCTTGCAGCCTCGCCCTGCGAAAGCCCAAGAGTCTTGCCCTTGCCACGCCCTTGGTTTCCTGTTCCCATGGCCCGGTGGTCAAGTTGAGTTATGGCTGGGCTGCTCCGAGTTTCTCCTTTCCTTACTGGTTTTGACTGATGTGGATTGTTACTTTGTCATCGTTGTTTTTATGTTTTTTTAAAAATTTTTTTTTAATTTAAAAAAATTGTGGTAAAATACACAAAGTTTACAATGTTAACCATTTTTTAAAGGACAGTTCAGTATTAATGTATTAAGTGCATTCATATTGTGCAACCATCACCACCATTTCTCTCTAGAACTTTTTTAATCTTGCAAAATTGTAACTCTGTACCCATTAAACTTTAACTCCCTTTTCTACCTTCCTCCCCTTCGGCCCCTGGCAACCTCTATTCTGCTTTCTGTCTCTATGAATTTGACTACTTTGGATACCCCATATAAGTGGAATCATATAAATCATAGTTGTCATTTCTGTGACTGGCTTATTTCATTTGGCATACTGTCCTCAAGGTTCATCCATGTACATAATTTCCTTCCTTTCTTAGGCTGAATTATACACACACACACACACACACATATGTATACACATACACATGCACACACCCACATATACATATATATTCCACATTTTGTTTATCAATTTATCCTTTGATAGATCCTTGGGTTGCTTCCATTTTGGGCTGTTGTGAATAATGCTGCAGTGAACACATGTATAAATATGTTTTTGTTCCTCCTTTAAATTTATTTTTGAGTATATACCCAGAAGTGGAATTACTGAGGTGTGTGGTAATTCCATTTTAAAAAATTTTGAGGAATAACCAAACTGTTTTCCACAGTGGCTGCACCATTTTACATTTTCACCAGCAGTGCGTAATTTCTCTACATCCAGTTTCTTCATGTTCTTGCAGACATTTGCTATTCTGTCGGGTTTTTTAAATAGCCATTGTAATAGGTGTGAGATGGAGTGGTTATTTTCTGCTTGCCTATTTTTTTTCTATTTTAATTCAATTATTAATTGAAAACAAATTTAACCAGAATAGCAATGACTTTTGTGCTGTTATATTGGCTTGTGAGTTTACCTTGTCAAGCTTGTACGTCAAACTTTGTTCTTTTCCATTAATAACTTTAATAAATACTTTTGGAGAGCCTTCTTTGTATCAGGCACTGTTTAGTATCTGAGACTACAGCAGAGAATGACACAAGGTTGCCACCCTTAGGGAGTTTATACTGTAATAGGGGAAAGAGTTCATACTTTTAGAAATCATTGAAGGTAGTGACAGGATTAGGAACATGGTGAAAGGGGCAAGAGTGTCACAGCAGTAGTGAGAACTCAGAGAAGGGGATGGGGAGGAGAACTGGGCTTTTTACCTTTGTATTCCCAGCAGCTGGCACATGGAGACATTCAATAACTGTCAAGATGGGGAGATGGGGAAAAAGTTTGACAAAAATAAAGAATCACAACCATTGACCAACAGGAAAAAAAAGAATGCAGAGACACAGAGGTAAAGAAATTTCATTCATTGATTAAAACAAAGCAAAAAGACTCCTTAAGTGATCTCTTTCACTTACTTGCCTTTAATTTCAATTCAATGATGGTAGTTCTCAAATCTACCTGTGTATCCCAAATCTCTTTTATGAGCCTAGGATATTTATATTTGCTTGCTGATGGAATGTTTCCACAGGGACAACCTACAGGAACCACAGACGTAACATGGTTTAAAACCTGTCTCATTATCTTTTTTTTAAAATTGAACTACAGTCAGCTTACAATGTTGTGTCAATTTCTGGTGTACAACACAATATTTCAGTCATATAGGAACATACATATATTCGTTTTCATTTTCTTTTTCACCATAGGTTACTACAAGATATTGAATATATTTCCCTGTGCTCTACAGTATAAACTTGTTTGCTTCTAAACCTGCTCCTTTTCTTGTTTCAGTGAAGAGTACATTCGTATACCCATTTGCCCAAAACAGAATTCTGAAAGTCATCCTTTATTTTTCCTACTTATTCTTCAAATGTAATGAATTATCAAAGCAATCTATCTCTTTTATATTTTTAAAACATTTTTCCTTCTTTGTATTCACACTGCTACTGGGTAGGCTGGGCTCTCATCCTTTCTCACCCAGATAAAGCAACAGTCTTCCAACCAGTCTTCTCCCAACCTCAAGTCATCTCCTTTAATAGCTTTCCCTCAAGGACACCACAACTTCTTACTGCCTTTTCAGTGGTGGGTAGTTATTCTTCTATGCCCCACCCAATTTAGGGCTGAGAACAAGGCTGGTCATTCTAATTCCCCAGTGACACTGTCAAGCAATTACTCTTACTTGCTTGTGTAAAACCTCCACTTTATTTGAGTCATCCAGCTGAAGAATCTTCTGTCTCTCCATATTGCTGTCAATTAATGACCTTCTACTTAGGTGTTTTCCTTTATTCATAGATTTGAGGAGTCGGCTTACAATCTTTTTGATTATTCCATATTTTGCCCTCCTCTTGGGTGACTTTCATGTTCATGTGGACAATTCATCTAATGTTCTATCCTTCCTTGGCCTCCTCAGTTCTGGAGACATTCATTTTATTTGACCACCCATGGCCACACCCTTAATGATTAACCAAAAATTGTTCCTCATCAGAAATTTTAAGCTTTAATGTCTAACTCTTTGACTGCAACCTTTGTTTTAGTCTATCCAGTTCTAGCAAAATTTTCTCCTGTGACAGTCTATGACCTCGTCCAGCTCTTCTATTTCTGAATGTGTACTTATTCTCCCTATCTATGAAACTTTTTCCCTGTGGTATAATTTTTTTTCCCTGACCAGACTGGACTCTTGTGGTTGGTGCTTTGAACTGTTGTCTCTCTAGCACCCTTAATTCTTTTGTACCGCTCTTTTTAGGCCATATGCAAGCAGTTAACTCCAACCCTTGGCTAATCTTTTGATTCTAGTAATGATTAAAAGGGGATACAGAAATAAGGCAGAGTTTTTTTTCCCCCTGTTTTTGTGAACAATGCTTGAGCATGTTTATAGGCTTTATAGGTTAAGGAGAAAGAAATGCAAGACAGTAGGGGAACATTTGCAGAAGGGAGAACCAGGAGAAGGGACATAGTAGCTGCTTAAATTTTTGTTGACTATTGTTTGGGATGATAGACATAAGGTTAAGAACACAGGCAAAGCTGCTGGACTTGACTAGAATAAGAGACATTTCACTCTTCTTAGTTGGAAGGAAAATAAAAAAGGCTAGATAAAAATATGGATTCTAGATGGGGGAAGAAGTGGGAGCGAGTTCTGATCTTCAAGCCATCTCAATACTTCCACATTCCACCCATCAACAAACCAATAAAATAAGCTCAGGCACCTTAGGTGTTGGTCACTGAAATTTCACAAATTTTGTCCAAGATCTGTTTTGCTGGTTCTGACTCATTTCTATTCTGATCTAATTTCTGTCTGGCTTCTGTTTCTTGACTCCATTTCTTCCTTATCATTCCACTCTTACTTTTTGGGCCAGGAAGTGATTTGGGGTCTCCCTACCTTATCTCAGCTCTTAGACTGACCTATCAGCTATTCTACTTCTGCCTCTCTCAGAGTATATACCTTATCTCAGTGATCATCTGATGATCTAAATCTGACCACAGGGCAAAATTCCTGCCACACTTACATGAACTCTAGTGAGGGAAGGACTGGGAAATTTTATTGCTACCTCTTCTAGTACCATACTCATTGCTGTAGCCATATTACACAGACAGGGTAGCAGGTTTATTCTTGTCCCTGAATCTGAGAAACCCTGCCTAGAATTGTGAGAGTACAGGGTCCCAGTGGCCCACAACAGAGGCAAGGGCAGAGATACTCAACTATACTTAACCCTGAGGGCCCTCTCAGCATCCTTGAGTCATTGTCCACACATCTATGCTATACCTTATTGATGCCACCCCTTTGATACCTCTGAAAAAATTTGCCAATAATTTGCATTGTAAAGCTTTATAGACACCTAGACTCTGTGGTTAGGAAGCATAGATGTAAAGCATTAGATGTCACATACTGTATTTATTAAGTACCCTATTTTGCTCCTTTGTCCTTTTCTCTGTTGTTGGTAAGTTTTGAGTTCTAAGACCTATTTTTTTTCCCCTGTTGCTGCTAACTAATGGCTTTCTAGGTTGGCCTTGAAAAACCACAGACCCTCATAATTATGGTGAAAGAAATCTCAACCAGATAAGAAGAAATGTTTAGTCTTCTAGAAAGTTAGAAAAGCAGATAGTAGCTTGTATCATGAAACTCTCCTCGTAAATGTTAATTCTAATTGAGATACCCTGAATTCAGATTATTGCTGTGGCCTATGAAATTAATCTTTAACATCTAAAAAGTCTGTCATTTTGACTGATTGTCTTAATAATTTATTGCCATGGTAATAATATTTAAATTGACATCTCTATTATCTAAAGGTTTAAATATGCTTTGTAGTGGGTTGAATTGTGTCCCCCTCCAAAAAAAAAAAAGATATTTCCAAGCCCTCACTCCCAGTACCTGTAGATGTGACCTTATTTGGAAAAAGAATCTTTGCACTTGTAATTACAAAAAGGATCTTGAGATGAGATCGCCCTGGGTTATGGTAAACCCTAAGTCCAATGACATATGTCCTTAAAAGTGACAGAAGAGGAGAAGACAAACAGAGACACATAGGGAAGAAGGTCATGGGAAGATGGAAGCAGAGATTGGAGTGATGTTTCTACAAGCCAAGGAATGCCAAGAATTGCTTACAGCCACCAGAAGCTAGGAGAGAGGGATGGAATGGATTCCCTCAGAGCCTCCAAAGGGTGTCAGACCTACTGACACCTTGATTTCAGACTTCTGCCCTCCACAATTGTGACAGATTACGTTTCTGTTGTTTTAAGCCACCCAGTGGTAATTTCTTATGACAACCCTAGGACACTGATACACACATATAGTTTTTTTTTTTTAATGAAATGAGAAGCACATCATTGGTACTATTCTCTTTTTCACGTATGGAGATGAAAAACAAATAAACAAAAGCTGTGACCGGTGAATTTTTTTAAGTAAACAAAAGGCTTAATCTCATTCAGATTAGTAAGAGAGAATCCAAAAAACAGAAATTTTTGGTATTATCAAAATGTTGGGGGAGACAACAAGATGGGGGGTTGTAGTTATGAAATCCAGAGTACCTCCTGCTGGCTTAGACATGGGATGCTGAAGCTGCTTACTGGGCAGAGTGGGAAGATAGGTAAACGCAGCCCCAAAGTCCTATTAAAGGTGATGGAGTAAATGTGGGACCAAAGGGTAGGTAATTGTACTTTTATTTTAATGGAACTGGCTATTTGCTTATTTTAAAAATATTTCTTCATTCACTCCAATTGTTCTTTTGGGCTCCAAATTGTTGTCAAGTATGCTGACAAATTTTGGTCAATATGTAAAAATGTGTTCAGTGGAGTCACAAATTTACATTTACTATATAGATGTGTAAGAAACTGTAGCTTATTTTCTATAGTCTGCATTTTCTTGTGAGTCCCCATACCTACTCCATTAGATGATAGGGGGGAAAAACCTGGCTTTTACTTGAGTCTAGTTAAGTAATTTCTTTAAATAAGTCAGATTCTTACGTATAATTCAGTCTTTCAGATTTCCTTCCCCCTCGCCACTCTGATCCATGATGGAGTATGGGTATTTGGTGTTAAGGCAAAGAGTGCCCTTCCCTCACCGACAACCTTGTGGCAGGGGTAGTTGGTCTGGCTCCATCTCTCAGCAAGTCTAATTTACCCTCTCCAGGTTCATTTAGGACCTGGTAGTCCTCTCTGACCACGTGGGGTGGTGGGGAGGGGTTTACAGAACTAGTATCTCCCTAGGGCTGTACCTCCCATTTGGTCCCTGGCTCAGCCAGTGCTCCTTAGAGTCCTGAGCTATGGGATAACTTTGGTACCTCTTGATTCTGCAGTGAACTCCTCTGGTAAGCTCCCTAGTCAAATACTTAGCTACTATTCTTATCTTCTTAGAGGCCTGTGGGAACTTCTGGGTGTCTTCCATGTTGTAATTACCATTCCTTCTTCTCTATGGCTGCAGCAGCAGTGGTTGGTGTGGGGGAGCAGCTGGCAAGGAGTCGTCCTCTTAATTAGAATGAGACACAGATTAGCAAACTCTTTGTTTAAAAAGAAGTCTAGCCAAGTCATGAGTTTTTTTTTCCCCATGCATATGGGAGAAGAAGGAAGAGCCCATGGTCCTGTTTTGATTTGAAAAGGAAATTCTGCAGTGCTTTTCATGAATGATAATTATAACATTCTTACTATGGCAAATACAATGTTATCACCAAACAATCACTCAGAGATATTGATGATTTTTTTAAATTAATAAACTTTATTTTTCAGAGTAGTTTTAAGTTCACAGCAAAATTGAGGGGTAAGTACTGTGAGTTCCCATATATTCCCTGTCATATAGATGATTTTTAGAGGTGAAAGCAGGGTTTCTCAACCTCTGCACTAATGACTGTTTGGACTAGATAATTCCTTGCTGTAGGGGCTGTTCTGTGAATGGTAGGATGTTTAGCAGCATCTCTGGCTCTTTCTGAGATTGCTTTTTGCAAGTACATGTTAGTTAAGTAAACTTGCATTTAAAAGGCTCGGGTCTGGAATTTCTTTAATTAGCATTGTATGAGAGAACAGACCTGAGGAGTTCAAATTTAACTAGAAGAAATAATAATAGGGGCATGGAATACTTTACATCTGCACAGAGTCTCAAAAGCAGGACAAAATATCTTTCTTTTCTGGACTTTAATCTTGGACTTCAGTTTAGAGAAAAGTGGATTTTAGATGAGAATTTAAGGGGTTGTGGGCTCTTATGATCCTGCCCCTGATCACAGCTGATCAAACTAGACATGACCTAATCATGTGAGCTGGAAATAATTTCATTTTAAGGACAGTAGACAGTATCTACATTGTGTAATGAAGCTTATAATTGTTCTACAGGTTTTTTTGCAATCCCTTTTACTCTTGAGGTTGTTGAGTAATGAGTAATAATACTTGTCATTTTGGAGAGAGTCCTGACCAGGTGAAAAAAACCCAAATTAATTATATTCTTCATTTTGAGATGATAAATGTTTAATTTAATAGTATGAATTATGTGCATCTTTTATACATAATTGCATTTTTTATAAAACTGGAAGCATACAGTTAATTGTTTTCTTCATATTTCCAGACTTAGGCCACTCTATGACAGAATGTAAGCATTATTTTTCTTTGGGATTGTGCATATCTTTGGTATAAATATTTGTTTATAAGTGATTGGGAGAATGGTTTCAAGAGGAACATGAACGTTCAAAATTCTTTTCATTATAACTTGGAAGAAAGTGTGTGAAGAGGAAGTGGACTGGGTCTGATTTGGCAGTGTCTGAGTAGAACACTCTCAGTCAGTGTCAGTCAGTGAACCACATGTGGTTCTAGTCAAGGTTGAATAAGTCAGACTTTGGAAACTATGTGGTCAATTATGGATTGGCTTCCCAGAGCCAGGGTCCATATCATACTTTGGATGGCAGGAAATAGGAGACCTTTCTTTTTTTTCTTTTTTTTTTTTCATTTTTCAGTTTCATTAGGTAGAATTGTTCTAATTTGACTGCACATATACAATACAGTGCATGTAAGTACATATACACAATATACTGCACATTAAAAAATTTTACATATATGTATTGTTCATCATTTCTAAGAATGTTTGGAGCTTTAGTTTTTTAAACTTGCATAGTTATCAAAGGAATAAAGCCAACCACAAAATAAGAATTAATCAAAAAATATACATACACCCCACTATTGATAGCAACATTATTTATAATTGCCAAGATATGGAAGCATAGGAGATCTTTCTTGAATTCAGCGCTTCTTCCTACCATCAGTAATCCTTGAGGAGGAAATGTGGCCCTGGAGTAGAGGCCAGCCTTTTCTCTGGGTCTGAGAAAAAGAATGAGAGCTCATGCCTTGGGAAGGAAAAGATAATGTTAAAGTGACCCTTGACTTTGGGAGGAGAGCCATCATTCTACAACACTGTGGCCAACTGAAGGATAAGGAGAAAGATCACTGGTAGGAAACCCTCTGGGATTAAAGTACTACCAGCAGATTCTAGGGCAATGATAACTAACATTTTGTTTTAAATAATCATCTTTTCCCACATTACAGTCCCTTTTATCTTTGAGTCAGCAGTTACATTTATAAACAATAAAGCCTCAGGTTAGCTGTACTTAGGGATTTTAGGGAGGCCCCTATATCTACACTTGGGGCAAAGTGATGAGGGGATACCCCTGGCAGGATGTTGAAATGATTTTCAGATAGTAAGAAGAGATCTTTTGAGAAACACAGGGCAGTAGTCTGGAGTAAGAGATGGCAAGAAATAAGGATATATTTGTGGAACATGTAAGCATTTCCCAAGGAATCTTAGAAATACTTGGGGAGTGGACAAAAGTCGCTGAGGTCACGTAGGATGAGGGCTTAGACTATGTTAGCTGGACATTAAAGAGAAAGGTGATCACCTCAATTCTGGAGAAGTTGGGGACATTTGAGTTTATACTTGTAACTCAGAGAACCTTGACTAAAGCTTATCAGGATATGTCAGAAGGCAGAAATCTGGGGCAAGCCCTGGCTTTGCCAGCCTTGACAGGGTAGGTCTGAATGTAGGGGGTGAGAAGCTTCCCCTAACGCTACACCTTCAAGCCAGTCTGGCATGCGTGATAGTGTTAGCTGGAGGCAGTGTAGTTTGTGTCTAAGCACTCAATCTCATTTCCTCTCCATTCCTGTGTCTCTCTGACTCTGACTCTTGGCTTCACTTCTTGTTTACACTTCTGCTCCTGCTCATTGGACTGTCATCAATACTTGGTCTTCCCTGTTGGACTCTTGGCCTTTCCTCAAAGATTTGGCTCAGAGCCACCTTAGTATTTCAGGTCTTGAAAATCAAGCTTTGTTTTGGGATGATTAAAATATTCTAAAATTAGATTATGGTGATGGTTGCACTACTCTGAATATACTAAAAAAACACTGAAATGTACACTTTAAATGCATTAATTTTATATATGAATATGAATAAATATGGTATGTGAATAAAGCTGTTAAAAAATCAAGCTCTGGATTACTGGCCAGTACACAATAAAAATAATAGTAGCTTATATTTTTAGAACCTTTACTATGTGCAATGAAATGATCTAAAAGCTTTAAGTTATAATTCTCACAGCAACCCTATGAGGTAGGCATTATCATTATTCCTACTTTAACAGGGAAGGAACATGCAATTTTGTCTACGTCTTTTACTGCTTATACCTTCGAGGGCCAAGATAAGAGTTGGGAATCTGGCTTCAGAATCAGTACTTTTTACCACTATGCTGTAGTGTGGCATTAGGGCAGGGTGGGGAGTTAAGTACCTCTGTGTCTCTCTTTGGAAAAAGAGGTAAAGTCAGCTGCTGAGAATGGTAGTGGGGGTGGTCATTAAATGGTGCAAAGGCTTGGAATAAGGTAATTACTGAAGTGAATCAAAGGGTATTAATTAATTTCTGCATAAAAAACTACCCCAGAACTTAGTGGCTTAAAACAACAATCATTTACTTTGTTCATGAGCCTGCTGGGTAGTCCTTCTGGTCTGGGTTCAGCTCAGCTGATTTTGGTTAGAACTGATTGGCTGGCAGGGGGCTAGCTGGTCCTGGATGTACTCACTCACATGTCTGGTGGTAGGCCAGTTGTCAGCTGGAATGATGGGGGTCATCTGTCTCTCATCCTGTAGTAACATAACCATGGCTTGTTCACGTACCTATGGGACAAGCCCAGACTTGCAAGTATTTTTTTCATCTCTGCTTACTCGTGTATGCTGCAGTGAGTCACTGGCTGAAGCAAATCATGTGGCCAACCCACCTTCAAGGGGTGGAGAAATAGACTCCACTTCTTTATGGGAGGGAAGGAATGTGTGCCCATTTTCACAATCTACCGTGGAAGATTTGCAGTCTCTCATAGGAGAGGTACTAGTGGTTAAAGATAAATGAACATGTTAGGAGTCTGACTATAAAATTAGAAATTATACTTTTGTGGTGGCACAGTCTCCATGATTTTACAATTCTCTGTAGCATAGTTCAGCTTCTTAGAGACAAACTGTAGTACTAGCAATGGAATAGAGTGAGGTCTTTGGGAATCAGTAATGAGGCCCAGCTGAAGTAGAAGGCAGTGGACCAAGGACATAGTACCTGATAGATGGACTGATACCCAACTGAGGTCGTAGTGGTGCTTGATAGAGGCAGAACCATCCAGTAGAAAACACCTAGTAGAGATTATTACTTTTAGTGGACAGAAGGGGCAAAACAACATGGATTCCAGATAGCCTTTGACTGGTCCTGTCTGTTATCACATGTAATGCATTTTTTTAGGACCCATAAATATGAGTGTAAATTTTGCTGGAAGACAGGAGTCTTGGGAGCACAAGTGGAGGCAAAGTCAGTGAAACATTAAGTTTTAAATTTCATACACAGTATAAACCACAATTCCCAAGAAGACAGTGGCTTCAATTTTTAATGAATTGGAAAGTTGGATTAAGTAAGCATGCTTGCTTTATTTCTTTATTTCTTTTTTTCTACTTATGAGTGGTATGTGTATGTGTGGGGAGTACTGGTAGGGTTATAACTTTAGCTTTGTTACTCCCAAATGGGTTAGTAGTAAGTATGTCGTTGGTTTCCTCCATTGGACTGATACCAAAGTTTCAGCTTTTCCATTTATAAGATTATATATGCTTTTAATAAAGGTTTAGTATCATAATATGTAATTCTTAAACAATGTGAACATTTTTCAGATGTCATTAGATTTTTTTTCCCTTTAAAAAGTGCTTCAGAGATACTTTGGTCATTTGATTTAATGGAATATCTTTGTTAGATAGAAAAAAAGTAACAACAAAACTTAAACCAGGTGGGGAGGGTATAGCTCCATGATAGAGCATGTATTTAGAATGCATGAGGTCCTGGGTTCAATCCCCAGTACCTTTGTTAAAAAAATAATAATAGTAAAGTATAAAAATAAATAAATAAATAAACCTAATTATCTCCCCCTCCCAAAAAAAGAAAAGAAAAAAGAAATTAAAAAATTAGAAAAAAAATGTAAGTCAAATGTATCCACCAAAATGCACAAAAAAATCTTTTAATAATAATAGGCTTAACAATAATAAACATTTACTGAGCACTTTCTATGTTTTAGGCATGTAATAAACATTTACAGATATTAGTGCATTTTCTCTTCACAACATCCCAGAGGTCTTAGTGTAGAATACTGGAGAGAAAGAAGCCTGGGAGAGGAAGACAGAGAGAGAGAGACGGTGCAGGGACAGAATGAGAGTGTGCTGGAGGTCTGGGCATGGCTGGGAAGGAAGAGAGATGCCCAGGAAGAGAGATGCCCAGACTGCAGACTTCAGAGGCACTCACTCTTAGTGCTTGCTTCAGCCTGAGAGTGAGGGCCTCCTTAAATTTTGTGCCCTGGACATCTCTCTTGCCTCACCGTAGTTCCAGGATCTGCAGAATCTCCCTCTAAATTCTTTAATCAAGTACTGATTAGCACAAGAATATTAGGAAACTGTCCGAGGATGGGGAAAGAATCACCAGAAAGATGAAAGGGAATCATGCTCAAAATTCCTGGGTCAGAGATGGAGGGCAGTTTATTGCTCTCTGCAACAGCAGTCGTGAGAGCATCAGCACTTCTATGTTGGTTCCCCAGTCCCACAGAGTGATGTAAAGAGGGCAGGACGGCACTTACACGTGTGCTGGGTTGTGGTAGGAGAACCTGGAGCTTAGGAACATGAATCTTTTATAAAGGAAAGTAAGCACACCTCCCTTTTGGTCTGGAGGGAGACACTATCTTATCTTAAAGGTTGTTTCCTATTCAAAAATCCTTGAAAAGAAAGTATAAATACAGGGAGGTAAGTGCATCAGTTGCAAGATGTGCAGAAATGTGAGAGACTCTTGGAGAATTGTCTCTCAACAACAACCTCCTGGTATTATTTCAATTACATACTGTTCCTTTATAGGAGTTGTAAACTCAAAGCCCAAGAGGGGCCACTCAGGAAGTGTAAATAAGTTAACAGAGCTAAGTGATAATAATAGGGAGTGGAGGGCTCTATGGTGAAGAATTCAAGAGAGCATGCTTCCTCTCACAACCCTACCTAAAGACATTCAGATTAATAAAATTTCGAAGTATAATGCTTGCCAAATAATACTATGGTCTCTGCTCACATTCACTCAGAGATGAGTGCAACCTTTTCCTTACACATTTGCGTTAGTGTATTCTCTACAAGAATTTTGAAAAAATATTGACCTACTTACACTTTAAAGTTTTTGTCCATGATTTTTCACCATAAATATAAATACACTTATTTTTTGATGAGTTTTTTGCATGTTTTATTAATTTTTAAAATTTCTTATACAACTTTTAAAAGTTACATTCCATTTACAATTCTTACAAAATATTGGCTCTTATTCCCTGTATTGTGCAATACATCCTTGTAGCCTATCTTACCCCAATAGTTTCTTCCTTCCTCTCCTCCACCCCTACTCCCTGCCCCACCCCATAACCACTAGTTTGTTCTCTGTATCTGAATACACTTATTTTTTGATAAAATTATCTAGGAAATAGTAAACATTTATAAGATGAGAATTGACTAACTGGAATATTTAATTATATGAGTTCATAAATTTGGTTTTAATACTGGAATAAAGCGCATCATTTATCTATATGTTTTAGTCAGTGTATCTCAAAAAAATTGGGAGTCTCACAGATATTCCATTTATATATGTTATACCTAAATATACAACACACATTAAATATGTATTCCATTTATATTTAAAAGAATAATGCTAATTTAGACTGATTAATCTATTCTGAATTCAGAATATCCTATATGCGGGTCAAAATACCCAATATCTAATGCTAAGTCTTACTAAGAAAGATGGGAAGCCCTATGGGTTAGTGTGCTTTGATTTATTGTTAAGGGAGAGTTCTCCCAAACTTATCATTTATGCTTTTGTTTGATTCTCTAGAAATATAATCCATGGAAAAGTATCATGGTTAAGATTTGGGTTGGATAAGGAATATGTACTTCTTTTGTAAAGTAAAATAATTATTACTATGAACACAGACTCATTTTTACACAGATCAGTTGTAAAAAAGGCTTCTTGAGGTTCTTGAAATTGACTTCTCAGAAACATCCTTCAATGATGTTGGAATGTTTTCATGCATTTCCAGGGATATTGGTACCCTAGTTTAGAGACTGCTGACTTACACCGTGACCTCAGGAACATTCTTTCTCTTGTGAATAAATTCTTTGGCCACCTGAATTCTTCAGACATAGTTTCCAATTCCCTCCCTTTCTTGAAGCTTGACTTTCCCTTGATAATATTAGTCCCTTGGAACTCTCTCAAGAGCTTGTTGCCAGTAATTATGAAAAATAACATGGAAATTCCTCAAAAGATTAAAAATAGAATTATATGATCCAGCAATTCCATTTCTGGGTATTTATCTGAAGAAAATGAAAACACTAACTCAAAGGGATATCTGCAGCCTCATGTTCATTACAATATTTATAATACTTACAATAGCCAAGATCTGGGAACTACTTTAGTGTTCATTGACATATGAATGGATAAAAAATGTGGTATATGTATACAATGGACAAGTAATTATTCAGCCATAAAAAAGAATGAAATCATTTTTGCAACAACATGGATGGACCTTGAGGCACTATGCTAAATGAAATGTCTGACAGAAAAAGATTTCGTTTATATGTGGAATCTAAAAACAAACAAACATACAAAATCTCCCAAGCTCAAAGATACAGAGAACAGATTGGTGGTTCCCAGAGGTGGTGGGTGGAGGAGCGGAGGAAATGGGTGAAGGGGATCAGAAGGTACAAAGTTTCAGCAATAAAATAAATAAATCAAGGAGATGTAATGTACAGCATGGTGACTACAGTTAATAATATTGTATCACATATTTGAAAATCGCCAAAGGTAAATCTTTAAAGTTTTCATCACAAGAAAAAAATTTTGTAACAATGTATAGTGATAGATGTTAACTAGACTTATGGTGATTTTGTGGTGCTCATTTCGCAATATGTACAAAAATCAAATCATCATGTTGTACATCTGAAACCAATATAATGTTATATGTCAATTATACATAATTACTTTTTTTTTTTAAAGAGGTGGCTGCTAAAAGCAACAAAAGCAAAAATAAACAAATGGGACTACATCAAACTAAAAATCTTCTGCACAGCAAAGGAAACCATCAACAAAATGAAAAGTCAACCTATTGAATGAGGGAAAATATTTGCAAATCATGTATCTGATAAGGGGTTAATATCCAAAACACAAAGAACTCATACAGCTCAATAGCAAAAAAAAAAATCTGATTAGAAAATGGGCAGAGGATCAGAATAGAGCTTTTTCCAAAGACATACAGATGGCCAACATGTCCATGAAAAAGTGCTCAACATTAATCATCAGGGAAATGCAAATCAAAACCACAAGGAGATATCACCTCACATTTGTTGGAATGGCTATTATCAAAAAGACAAGAAATAACAAGTGTTGGCAAGGATGTGGAGAGAGGGAACACGTATGCACTGCTTGGGGGAATGTTCAGCTACTATGGGAAACAGTATGGAGGTTCCTCAAAATATTAAAAATAGAACTACCATATGATCCAGTAATTCCACTTCTGGACATTTGTCAGAAGGAAACTAAAACACTAACTCAAAAAGAAATCTGCATCCCCATATTCACTGAAGCATTATTTACCATAGCCAAGACATGGAAACAACCTATATGCCAAATAATGGATGAATAGATAAAGAAGGTGTGAGATAGATATATATACACACATACACATATACGATGGAATATCATCCAGCCATAAAAAGAAGGAAATTCTGTCATTTGTGACAACATAGATGGACCCTGAGGGCATTATGCTAAGTGAAATAAGTCAGATAGAGAGGTATGTGAAATATAAAAAAAACCTCCCCAAAACCCAAACCTGAAATTATACATATTGAGAGCAAATTGGTGGTTGCCAGAGGTGGGCGTTGGGTATGAGTGAAATGGGTAAACGTGGTCATAGGATACAAACTTCCAGTTATATTGTACACTTAAAACTGACATAGTGTTGTATATCAATATATCTCAATAAAAACAACAACAACAACAACAACAACAAAAAGAACCAAAAAAAAAAAAAAAAGAGAGAGAGAGATGGCTGGTCTCTCTTGGTCTTCAACTCTCTCATAGTTCCAGGAGTTATGCTATCTAATCTTGTCACTGGCACTTTCATTCTTGCATCTATTGCCTAAGATCCTTCCAGGCCTAAATCAAATGGCTTTAATTCTTCAGATCTCAACTCAGTCCTTCACCTGGGAAGCTTTCTGAAACCTCTCAGTTTTGGTTAGGTTCTTTTATTACATACCATCATAAAATTGTGTTCTTTCACAAATTTATTTCATTTATAATGATGTGTTCATCCATATGATTATGAGATTATTTTGTTTCCCCCAGGAGACATTAAAGTCCACAAGAGTAGAGAAGTGTTTGTTTTCGTTACCATTGGTCCCTAGCACCTGCAGAGTGCCTGAAAAATAGTACATATTCAGTAAATATTGTGAAACAATGAATAAAGCCATCAGATTCTTTTGATCAAGTTCCCTTAGTTTGAATTTGAAAGCTCCTCAGTTTGGTTCTGATGGTTAGCCAGATGTGGGGACCATTGCATTACATATGCTAGAAGGTCCTGTTTAACATCCTGGACTGGGTCAGCAGGTGGAAATATGACAGAAGAAAAGCATGCTATCATTTATTAAATACTGTGTCCACCAGCTTTTTTAGATGCTAGCTATAAAAACAAATCTGGTTGGTTTGAATGGAGAATCATTTATTTTAAAGATATTAGGTTGTGTACAGATCCACTAGGAAGACTGGAAAATCCAGTTCACAGTTGTGCAACCAGGAACGATGTTCAAAATCATGTTTGCAGAACTTGTCTAGTAAGAACATTACACCACTATCCTTATCCCTAGATGCTTCAGCTTGCTCTGCAGAGAGTTTTCAAGTATCTCTACTGTAGTTGCTCCAGGAATTTATTTGCAATTGCAGCCACTACTACAGGGCGAGTTCTGTGCAGTCTTTGCTATTGGGAAGAGTTGGGTGGGAAGGGTGATATCTAGGCAGCCGAGCTTAAGTCACAGGCCCGTGTTCTAGCTGCAAGGGAGGATGCCACATTTTTAGTTTCCATGGTGAAAGCTGGGCTCTGCCTTACCAAGAATCATAAGGAAAGGGACGTTTACAAACATAGTAAAAAGTCTCAGATACCAGGTGGCTAGAAAGAATGGTAAATGTTGTTTACAAATGCTTATGGTGGGCTATGCTAATTATTTCTTCCTCGGCTGTGTCCTCATAGTACTTTGTCTGCCTAGCAGTTATCATGTTTTACCCTGTGTAGTAGTTACATGTACACATGCCCTACTCCCTACCTAGAAAGGAATTCTGTTTTATTTATATTTGCTCTGCTTGAATAGCCAGTGAAGTGCTTAGTTTACAGTCAGGAGACCAGAGATTTGGCGCAGTTGTTAGTATTTGTTGAGAACTTCCTATTGAGGTGTGCTGTGAATTACTGTAAACTGAACTCAAATTTGTGATTAGAGAGGCTACTCTCTAAAATATTCTGATCTGAAAATTCTTTAATCTAGAGTTCTCATGTAGGTTTTAGTAAACCAAGTCCTGATACTATCAAATCTATAATTTTGAAATTCTGCATATTCAGCGATAATTATGGTGAATATTTCCAGAATGATTCCCTCTCTGAGACTTTAGTTTCACCACTCATAAATAATTAGAATTGTGTTAATTAACACTAAAACAACTATTTATACCATCTCTTCCTTTAACGCCTTCACTTTCTGTCATAGGTATTCTTTTTAGGCTGAAGAGAATAGATTTAGCTGTTCACTCTAATGTTTAGTGTTTAACTTCAGTTTGATAAAATACTTAAATGAGGGTACCAAGTGAAAAATGAGGTTGCTAAATGTTAATGTTTTAATGCTTTTAGTAACTATTAGGGACACTTCTGCATCTTGTCAAAATGATACAAATTCATTCTGGCAGGACTCAGAAGAGCTGCTAAAGAAGAGTCACTTGATTTAAAGAACAAGAAAGAGCAACTATCCTCCTCCACAGATATCTTAAAAGTACCCATTCTAACTCTAGCTTTAATGTAAAGGAAAGTGCCAAGTAGTCATAAACACCACATTAAAAATGTGAATAATATTTATCCTTACAATTAGAGCCTGAGCTGATCTGTCAATGCCCCATTAAACAAAAACAATCGGATAAGGCCAAAAACAGTATGCACAAATCCTGTGCATTTCTATACATTATGCCAAACATGATATTGATTAAGGAAAAGGGGAAGTATAATGAAAAGAAGCCTTAGAAGATTTAATTCTCTATTTTAAGGTGCATTTATATAAAATATGTGACAGTCTAAAACCAGTGGTGAAATTCGCAGGTAAAAACTGTCAGTGTCATAAATAGTGACTCTCAAATTCTCTCTGATATAATTTACTTCTCTAATTCATATAAAGGAGATTCGCCTGCTATTTAAACTAGGCTATTTTGTTTTTCTCAAAATAAAGCCTCTTAACTGGTGCTTCTGTAACTCTGCCACTTTGGAGAAAAAGAAATACTTTCTCCCGGCAGATTTTCACTAGTATTATGAGAAAATATTTGGCAGTATTATTTTACAAATTCTCTAGATAAGAAAATTGTAAGTAAACACTTTAGAAGCCTTTCTTGCCCTTGAAATTGAGATTATTATAAGATTTAATTTCTTCATTGGTTATTTTATTAATATGATTTTTTAAAATGTGTAATAGTCTGCAAAAGCTGAAGAAACTTTGTAAAATATTATTTAATGTTAATTAGAAGCCATATATTTTTGAAGGTGTTTCTTCATAAACTAGTGCTAATCAGTAAGATTTTTAAAAAATATTAAGTATAAGTTATAAATAGATAGGAATGTCCTTGTCATTATCTATAGTTTCTGCATTCTGAAAGGTCTGTACTACATTAATATATTAGAAACAACAAAAAGTGAAGAGGTAAATATTATAGAGAAAGTGTCAACTTTAGCTTCAATAAACATTTGTTGAGTAGCTCTTATGTGCAAATCACTGTATTAAGCACAAAGGAAATAAAAATAAATATGGTCTCTGTTTATAAGGTATACATGATTAATTTATTAGAGAAATATGAGTAAAAACAATTATAGCCCAGGAAGAGAAAGCACTAATAGATACATAAACAAAGTGCCAACTACTGGTGTTCAGATTTTCTCCTTCAAAACGAGAATAAATACGTCTTGAATTCAAAACAGAAAGTGTAAGATAATGAAGTCCTTAATTAGTATTTTGACTTTCTTGAATGCCAGAGGCATTACTTTATTACATCTTTACTTTTACTGCCTGGATAGTTAGCTCAGTTAGTTACCATAGCAGCCATTCATTTTTCATTTATTTATTTATTTAGTCAGTCAATCAAGAAATACTTATTGAGCATCTATTATGAGCCAGGACCTGTGATGGGCACTGGAAACACAACAGTGAAGAAGGTAGTCACAGACCCAGAGTCTAATGGAATAGTGATGAAAAAAGATCATGGACTGAATCACCCTAAGAACCTTTCCTGCTCCATAGCTACAGACTGACCCCCGTAGCCAGCAAAGTGCAGTGGTGAACTTAGAATAGAAGCACAAAGAACATGCTCAACTAGTGATCAGCCATTAGCATCATTTATGCATATAAAGCTTGAAATTCATCATTATCTCTCATATTTTGAATTAGCATTCTAGTTTTTTGCCTTATTTTTCTAACATTCTCAACTCCGTAAAATATGAAATCAGGAGAAAGGATTATAAGAGTGGAACACACTTTTTACAGGATTACAAAATTTTCCCATAAATCGCTTAAAACTTTGTGGCATTCTCATTGAATTCCAATAGAACAACCTTTTAGAATTGAATATTTAAATCTAATCTTTTGTTTTTGGATACAAAAACTGATAATTTTCCTTGTGCAATCTATAAGCATATCATAAACTAAGAAGTATGTCTTAAACTGTCTCCCATGCTCTTTTTTACTCAATCAACTAAAAATTAAGTAGAATAGGAAATAATATCTCTAAAGGTGGCTTGATTAAATAGGAATCTGATTCATATAGTTTATAGACATAAATAAGTAGCTGAAAACTCTGCTTTTCATATCAGTGAAAAGTATTGTTAAAATAATTACTCTTGTATAAAAGAATTCACATGACTGCCAAGAGAAATGCTGTAGGTCTTTAGGATTCTTTCATAATAAATGGAAAACAACAACAAAATAACTTTGAACACTCCTATAATTAGTTGCAGTAGCTTTTAAAGAGATGTTACTTTGCCCAGATCCTATTCTTTGTTTAAAAGTTGTTTGACAAGCAATTTATAAATGGTTAGAGGAGGTGGTTTCTGTTTCATTAATGAAGCTGATAATAGTTAATTACTAAAGTGGGGTAAAAAGTTCAAAACCAGATCAAGAATGAAAAGCCAATTATGTAGAAATGATCCAGCTGTACTAAATATGATTTCCTTTTACTATTAAAAACCTCAAAAATGTTTTAAAACACTTGATGAAAAAGCCAACCAAACCATCTCTCTTATAACCTTATTTTAACTTTGTTTAGAATTGAAAGCCACATCTAGTTTACTTTTCAAATTCAATGAAACAGGTCCAAAACACAAAATGGAATCACTTGATCTTAACGGAAAACAAAAATCAGTGCAACTTTAAGAGACATTCTTTTTGTTTGCCTAATATGTACATCAACTATAGAGACAGGATTTTCTTATTTTGAAATTGAGGTGAGATTCATATAACATAAAATTAACCATTTTAAAGTGAACATTTCAGTGGTATAGTACACTCAGTGTTGTACAACTACCACCTCTATCTAGTTCCAGAGCATTTCATCACCCCAAAAGGGAAGCCCATATACACTAAGCTATTTCTCCCCATTCACCCCACTCCTAGATCCTGGCAACCACCAATATGTATTCTGTCTCTATGGACTTACCTATTCTGGATATTTCAGAATGTGACCTTTTGTGTTTACTTTTGTTCACTTGATAATGTTTTTGAGATTCACTCACATTGTAGCATACGTCAGTATTTCATTCCTTTTTATGGTTTAATATTTCATTGTATTTTTATACCACAATTTGTTGATCCATTCATCTATTGATGGATGTTTATATTGTTTCCATTTTTTGGCTAAAATGAATAGTGCTGCTATGAACCTGTATTTATTAGAGTACCTGTTTGCATTTCTTTTGGGTATGTGCTACTTGGTCATGTAGTAATTCTATGTTTAACTTTTTGAGGAATCACCAAATGATTTCCACAAACTGCATCATTTTACATTCCCATCAGCAATATACAAGGGTCCTAGTTTCTCTACACACTTGCCAACACTTATTTTCTGTTGTTTAAATTGTTATAGCTATCCTAGGCGTTATGACGTAGTACCTCATTATGGTTTTGATTTGCATTTCCATAGTGGCTAATGAAGTTCAGCATCTTTTTATGCATTTTTTTTTGCCATTTGTATATCTTCTTTTGGGAAATGTCTAATCAAGTCCTTTGTCTATTTTTAAATTGAATTGCTTTCTTTTTGTTTTTGATTTGTAAGAGTTCTTTATATATTTTAGGTTCTAGACCTTCATCAGATATATGATTTTCGAATGTTTTCTCCATTCCATAGATTTTTTTCGCCTTGTTGGTAATGTTCTTTGATACACAAAGTTAACTTTTATGAAGTTCAGTTTATCTGTATTTTCTTTTGTTATTCATATTTTTGGTGTCATATCTAAGAAGCCATTTCCAAATTCAAGATCATGACAGTTTACTCCTGTGTTTCCTCCTAAGAGTTTTATGGTTTAGCTCTGATATTTAGGTTATGGACCCATTTTGAGCTAATTTTTTTAGTATGGTATGTGGTAGGGATCTAACTTCATACTTTTGCAGGTAGATAACGAGTTGTTCCAGCACTATTAGTTGAAGAGAGTATTCTGTTCCCACTGAATGGTATTGGCATGTGTGTTTATTAGAGTAGCTGTTTTCAGTTCTTTTGGATATGTACCATAGATATATGAGTTAAAGACTGTCTTTTGAATTCCTTCAAAACCAAGAGGATATTTTCATCTTACTACAATGATTCTCAAAAATTTGATCCCAGACTAATGAGGGTGTGACAATTTTCCAAGTTTTCTGTGGCATCATGTTGATAGCTTAAAATTGGCCATGCTGTGAGCATATACACCAGCGTTATCAAACGCTACAAATTAAATTTGTTTGTTTGTTTCTAGTGAGCTATTTCACTAACTCACCACTGCTTCCACTCCTGCCTTGCCTTACTAATTTTTAATAACTCTCTTAAGACTCAGCTTAAGTGAAATCTCACTCCAGAAGTCTTCACTCATTTCCCCAGGCCAAGCGTACTTCTTCTCTCTTTTCATAGATTAAGAGATTTATTACAGGGAGTTTGTTGACATGATTGTGGAGGCTGGCTAAGCAAGTCCAAAGTCTATATAGGCAGGTGATTAGGAAGGGAAAAATCACAAGCAGACCAGAACCCATGGGGACGAGTTTTCTGGAGTCTTCCTTTTCATTCTCTTCCCTCCCTGGATCATTAGTCTCTCCTCTCATCACTATGATCACTCTCATCATCTTACAAACATAGTCTACTACTTCATGTTAAAAACAACAACAATAAAACAAAAAATCTCCCTGGACTTTACAACCCAGTCTAGATACCATCTCACTTCTCTGCTCCTCTTCACAGCTAAACTTCTGGCCAAATAAATAGAAAATGTTTCTCCCCATGGTGTTTTACTACCTCATCTTCCATTCATTCCTTAAATAAAAATTTTAAATTAACTTAAATTTTTAAAAGTTGAGTTATAGTCAGTTTACAATGTTGTGTCAATTCCCATTCACTCTTCAATCCTCTGTAATCTGGTTTTAGTCTCATCACACTGTTAAAGCTGTTGTTGTCAAGGTCATCATGGCAGGCACTTTTGATTGCTTAAACCATCCATTCTCAGTCCCCCTTCTTCTTGTTCATTTTCACTGTAGAGCCTAGAAAATTTAACTTCTCACCTTCCCAGAGTTTCCCTTGCAGTTCAGGATGGCTGTGTTACATAGTTCTGACTAATGAGATGCAAAGTAATTCTGAAGATAGGAACAGTTTTTCTATTCTTAATAAAGGGACATATGTTGCTGGCACCACACCTTTCTTTTTCTTTTTTTTTTTTTTTCTGCCTTGTACTTGAGTCCAGAGCAATGATACCCACTTTACAGCCCTAAGGGAAAGTTCAAGGGAATCACAGAGAAGCAGGCTCTGACAATTGGCTCCCAACTAATGCCTTTAGCTGCCTACATCCAGACTTTTTGTTGTGTAGAAAAAAATGGCAGGTTCTTATTTGGGTTTAAGTGGATTTTTTGTTTGTTTCGTCACTCTGAAATTAATTCAATCATCAGTTACTTTCATGTTGAAAAGTTCATTGGAAATTTTTCTTTCTTTATCTTATATGTGTTTTCAGTAGCATTCTATAATATAGAATACCTTCTCTATGAAACATATATCTCCCTTTATTTCTTTGATGCCTTTCTTGGCTTTTCTCTTACCTTTTTAGCTACTCAATATATTTCGCTTGTTCAAGTTCCCCAAAGCAATACTTAAATATTAGAATTCCTCAAGGCTATGTTCTGCTACTTTTGTCTTCCTAGGTGATCTTACATAGTTCAACAACTTTAAATACCATCAATATCCTGAAAACTTTCAGATTGTTACTTCTAGCACTGACTTCTCTAAATTCCAGCCTCACAAATCAAATTCTCTGCATTCTAAATGCTTTACAAACATTTTAATCTCAGTATGTCCAAAGTTGAATTATCACTTTCCCTTAAAAATCCAGGTCTCTTCCATTCTTCTACATCCTAGTAAACTGTAATATAATACATCAACCAGAAACATGGGTGTAATCCATGATCCCTAATGTGGCAGGTACTATGGATTGGCTCACTTAGCACCCATTGCGATAAACTTCTCCCTGCTTTTCTCTACTTTAGAGACTGGAAAATAAAATATTCATTTCCTAGCTTCCCTTGCAGCTGAGTGGCCAGTGATACAGTTTTGATTAAGGAGATGTAAGTGAATGTCTCTGGAGGCGCTTAACTTTCTGAGTAAAGTCTCACTAAAAGAAAATCTTTGCAACTCTCCTTCTATCTTTCTTACTGGGACTCATCTGTGGTACCTGGAAGTACAACATCCATTTTGTGACCCTATAGTTCAAAGTAATATGTTAATGATGGGAGAGCAAGGAATAGAAGGATTTTGAGACACTGATGACATCTAATAAAACTGCTTACATTCAGAGTTACTTTTGTATGAAGGGAAAACCCTCTGATTAAGTCATTGTAGTAGAGTTTTCTGTTATTTGTAGCCAAATGCAATTTCTGATGCCAACCATCCAATCCATCAGCAAATCCTACAGTTTATACAGCGAAATACATCTTGAATCTGCCCACTTATCTCCTAGTCCATATCACTACCATCATCCTAGTCTTAGCTACCATCATCTCTTTCCTGGAGTACTATTATAATCACCTTACTGGTTACCTCACTTCTTATCTTTCTCTTCTCCCCATATAGCATCAGAATTATATGAAAATAAAATTCACTCATATAGTAGTTTAGTTAGGAATAGAGGAGAATTACCTCAACTTGGTAAAGGACAGCTATAAAAATCTTAGCTAACATCACACTTAATAGTGAAAAACTAAATGCTTTCTCCCTAAGATTAGGAGAAAGGTAAGGATGTCTGCTCTCACCATTCTTACTGAACATAGTACTTGAAGTTCTAGCCATTGTAAAAAGTCAAGAAAAAGAAATAAAGGCATATAGGTGAGAAAGGAATAAATAAAACTATTTATACTTGCAGATGATGACTGTCTACATAGAGAATTTCAAGGAATAGAAAAATCACTTTAGAACTAATAAGTAAGTTCAGCAAGGTTTCAAGATACAAGATGAACAGAAACATGCAGTCACATTTCTATATACCAACAATGAATATGAAGTAACTAAAATTAAAAACAGTGCCATTACAATCACTCCAGAGAAAATGAAGTACTCAGTTTATTTACTTAACAAAAGATGTACAGGATTTGTATGCTGAAATTTATGATGAAAGAACTCAAAGACCACCTAAATAAATGGAGAGATACACCATGGATTTGAAAGCTCAATGTAGTACAAGTGTCAGTTCTTCTCAAACTGATCAATAGATTTAATACAATTTTTATAAAAATCCCAGCAATTTTTTTGGTAGAAATAGACAAACGTATTTTAAAATTTAAATGAAAAAGCATAGGTTCCAGAATAACTAAAACAATCTTGACAAAGAAGGATAAAGTGGGAAGAATCCCTCCACTCAACATTAAGCCTTTCTCGATAGCAACCAAAACAGCATGGTACAGTAGTGGTGGAGAGGTAAGATGCATAAATCAACAGACAGAATAGAGAACCCAGAAACAGACTCACCCAGCTATGCCCAACTGAATTTTGACAAAGTGCAAAAGATATTCAACAGAGGAAGGATCACTTTTTCAACAAATAGTACTGGAGCAACTGAATATCCATAGACAAAAACAAAAAACAAAAAACCCTTTACTTAAACTTCATATCTTATAAACGTATTAACTAAAAGTGAATCCTAGATCTAAATGTAAAACTTAAAATATGGAACTTTCAGAAAAATACATAGGAGAAATTCTTTGGGATCTAGAGCTAGGTGAAGAGTTCTTAGATTTAACACTATAAGTACAATCCTTAAAAGGATAAATTGATAAATTAGACTTCATCAAAATTAAAAACTTTTGCTCTGCAAAAGACCCTATAAAGAGTATGCAAAGACACATTACAGATTAGGAAAAATATTTGCAAACCACATATGCAACAAAAGAGTAGTATCTAGAATATGTAAACAACCCTCAAAACTCAACAGTAAAAAGATAAACAATCCAATTAGAAAACGAGGAAAAGACATGAGCAGACATTTCTCCAAAGAGGATATACAGATGGCAAATAAGCATGTGAAAAGATGTACAATATGATTAGCTACCAGGGAAATGCAAATGAAAACCACAAAATATCACTACACATCTATCAGAAAGACTAAAATTAAAAATAGTAACAACATCAAATTCTGGCAAAGATGCAGAGAAACTGCATCACTCATACATTGTGAGTAGAAATGTAAAGTTGTACAGTTATTCTGGAAAAGTTTGGCAGTTTCTTATGAAATAAAATATACAAATATCATAAAACTAGAAATTATACTTTTGGGCACTTACCCCAGAATAACGAAAACACGTTCACACATAAATCTGTACACGAGTGCTCATAGCAACTTTATTCGCAATAGTAGAAAATAGAATTAACCTGTGAGTCCTTCCATGGGTGAATATTTAATCTGTGGTACTCCCATAACTATTCCCATAGACTACTACTCAGCAATGAAAATAAGTGATCTGTTGATGTATACAACAACTTGGATCAATCACTAGGGAATTATGCTGAAGAAAAAAGACAATGATAAAAGGTTATACAATGTATGAGCAATTATATAACATTTTGAAAAGACAAAATTTTACAAATGGAAGACGAAATAGTGGTTGCCAGAGGTTAGGAACGGGGAGAGGGAATGAGGAGGTGGGTGTGGTTAAAACAGGGTAGCATGAGGGATTCTGATATTGGAACTATTCAGTATCTTGACTGTGTGATGGCTACATGAACCTACTACAGGTGATACAATCGTAGAGAACTTAATCCACATATATAAATAAGTACAGGTAAAATTGGGGAACTCTGAATAAGGTGGTTTATATCAATGTCAAGATCCTGGTTGTGATGTACCACAATTTTGCAAAATGTTACCATTGGGGGAAACCAGATTAAGCATATGTGTTCGATACTCTGTATTATTTCTTACAACTGCAAGTGAATCTATAATGATCTCATTAAAAATCTCAATTAAAAGCAAGCCAACAAATGTTCTTACATACATTCAAGAAATCAATCATCTAAGTTATAAATAATAAATAAAATGTGTAAGCACTTTTGACTGTCCTTTGTTATTGAATTACTGCATTCTGTTGATTTTATTTTGTGGTTGGCTTTATTCCTTTGATAAAAATGTAAGTTTAAAAAGCTAAAGCTCTAAACTGTTTTTAGAAACAATGAACTGTGCATGTATGTAAATTTTTAAATGGTTATATCTCTCAATGAGTTGCTCTTCCTAGAATAAACTTTGTTTATCCCCCAAAATAATAGCATATTATCCAATTAAAAAAACCCAGCAAAACAAAAAATATACTTCAGATTGTGTCTTTTATGCTTAAAATCATTTAATGATTTCTTATTACACCCAGAAGGAAATTCAGACTTCTAAGGCTCTTACAATCTGGTTTGATTTTCTCTTCAGTCTCCTCTTGTTCTAGTCCTGTATTCTGTCACCATTCACCATACTGGCCTTCTTTTGGTGTTAAATAAGCCAACATACATCACTAAACAAGCCAACATACGTAAATGTGCTGTTCCCACTAAAACACTCATCCCTCAGCTTTTTCTGTGGCTGGCTGTTCCTCATCCTTTAGGTCTTGTCTTAGATGTCACTTTCTTAAAGAGCCTTCCTTAATGATGTCCTAACTTTGCAGCAAACAAATGGGTTAGATTTGTAACTCAGGTTATTTGTAACTGATAAGGTAATGTTAGTATTTTAAATGGCGTGTATCTATCCATACAGACTAGCTATGTATTGAGTGACAGTATAAAAGAATACATTTCAAGAAATTTCCTCATTTTTGATTATTAAGAAATATCGGTGAACTGTGATTATAAATAGAACACTCAGGTGACAGTAGCCTGTGTAAAATTAAAAAAATATATTCTCCTTTTCTTATTTTAAAATATCAACATATATTTGCATGTCTTTAAGTACCTTAGAATGAGTACTATGCTAATGTCAGTAAGTCTGGAATATTATTATAAACCAGGGAAGTACATGTAAAATTTTGTAGCTATCAAGTTCTGGATGAGTTAGTCTTTGTGAAACTAAACAAAGAAGATGATTAACAAATGAACTGTAGTATCTCAGATATAATTAGTGTGGGACTGAAGGTATGAGTGGTCAAGATAATATGAATAAGCGAAAAGTTTGAATCAAATGAGTATGTGAAAATATATTATTTTAATACAGAAACCACTAATTTTGCTTATAATCAGAGGTTAAAATTGGGACTTATCTCAACAATAAAATTTATGAATTATTCCTGACATTTGTATACTGATAGTGAAAGGGTAGTGTTCTCTTAAGGAACAAATGCTCCTGATAAATATTTAGAAGTTAAGCATTGCTTTTAAAAAATATCAAGTAGTATATGTTTGTTTAGCTATTTTTCAATGTAAGGCTGCTAGTAGAATATCACTTCTTTGAGACATAATTTGAAGCCTATTTTTGAAATATTTTAGGATCAACACAAATGAATTACAATGCTGTGATTATTATTTGGTTCACTAATTAAAATTCACAGATACAAGGCCTATTATTTTAAAAAGTAAACGAAACTCCACATGACGTGACTTGCAGAATTTACCGTGAATTCTGCCCTGTGGTAGATGAAGACCTTTGAAGAATTCATCATCAGTATTATAGTTTGAAGGCAGAAACTGGAGGTGGACAAGATCAGATGCCAGGAAAGGTAAAGGTGTATACTGAAGCTGTCACCGTGAATTCTGCCCTGTGGTAGATGAAGACCTTTGAAGAATTCATCATCAGTATTATAGTTTGAAGGCAGAAACTGGAGGTGGACAAGATCAGATGCCAGGAAAGGTAAAGGTGTATACTGAAGCTGTGCCATATTTATGCAAAAGTGGAACTGGGTAGGACTAAGACAAGATTAAAAAAAGTGAGTCATCAGGTCAGAGGAGGTGTGACCAGGAAGATGGAGTTTAGTGGTGAAACATGTTTGTAAACTTGCGTCTGTAGAAATGCCTTAAAGGGATGAGACTATGAGCCTGGTATCCAACAAACTTTATTTATGTAAGTGCCATGAAAAAATCATAGTGAAATTATTTATAAATCCTGTTCAGCTGCTTGGATTTTCATTGAGTTTCATCTCTGCTACTAAGTAGTTGTGAGAACTTGGACAAGAAGTAGTATTTATTTGTATTGCAGTTTTTCTTTGCCAAAAACATGAGACAGTTGGATTAGATGACTTGTATACATCTAACATTGTAGCAATCTATGAATTATTATTCACGCTGTTATTTGGTTTAACAAGTTCACTTTTTTGTAGGTAATGAAAAAATAAACTTCAAGTTTGTTATAGCACCTGTGTTAGTGGAGTGTGAATTTAATGAAGGTTTTTTTCCTTCCTGTATCTATTACTCAGTAGTTTGCAGAGACTAATGTTTTGTATTCAAAATGGGACAATGGAAAATGCAATCAAGAAAACAAAATATTTGCTAAGTAAACAATAAGGGACTCTGGGAGAATGTGACCTGAAAGTCCCAAAGGCTTCTATCACTGATGATCTGGTTATTATTTGATTTATGTTAGCCTGTAACTGCCCTTGTTTTGACCCGAGAGGATTGTGTGGAAAGTTTGTCTCTGAGATAAGCTGAAGCATTTCTCTGCAGATTGTCTGGAGCCTAAGTGTATGCAGCGTGCCCCGCTTTCCACTCCTTGATAAATAGGGAAAAGGCCCAGTTTGCTCCAGCTGGAAAGTTAAAGTCATTGCTAAATCTACCTCTACTCATACTGTGAGGAAAAGGACAATCTCTAGTAATATCACTGAACTGTGAGTATTTTGTTTTCTCTAAAATAAGAAAAATGTGTTTTTGCTGTCTAAATTAAATATGTTAATTTTGTCTACAATTTACTTGAAACTATTATTAAATTGTATGATATTAATAAATTAAAGGGTATTTCTTGAGATGTTTAGTTTCCACTAACATTAACTTAATTTTTTCAAGGTGAATAAGCTAATTGTTGTTACTACAGTAGTCAAACTGTAAAAAGCATTTTCCCTTTGAAAATAAGACATTTAATTAAGTAAGGTAGATTATGCAATAATTTGGTTCTTTCTTAAAGAATGATAAAGTAACTTGGGACTGTAGTTGGACTTGATATTTGATGTAATACTATAAATCACTTCACAATAATCTTTACTGTTGTATTTTAAAAATGAAACTTATTTTTAAATCAAGATCTTATTGGTAAAATATATTTTATTTTTTTGAGCAATAGTTACATGTAAATTCAAACCAACTTCAAATATATTCTGATAAAGGTGTATTCAGGGAATTATAATTCTATTGAAAATTCTATGATGCAATAATTGCAAAAATTGTTCCAAATTATGGAAATAGACACAAAATATATTTATATGCCTCTGAAGTACATAAAATATTAATTTCATAGTCATGAATTTTCTAAATACTTAGTTTATTTTCTTTCTATCTTAAACTGTGAAAGCTACTTGACATGATATTAAATACTTTTTTCATTTAAATCTGTATGTGGATTATATGATTCCATTTATATGAAATGTCTAGAATAGGCACATCCATAGGAACAGAAAGTTGCTTAGTGGTTGCCAGGAACTGGCGAGAGGCAGGAATGAGGTGTGATTCTTACAGGTGTGGAATTTCATTTTGGGGTGATGAAAATGCTCTGGAATTATATAGTGGTAATAGCTGCACACTCTGAATATTCTAAAACCTACTGAACTGTATAGTGAATTTAAAAGAAGGAATATTATGTTCTGTAAATTACATCTCAATAAAGCTGTATAATAAAACTATGAGAAGACTTCACAGTGTAAAATCCTCCCTGTACTCTAAAGTTAAAGGATAGATTCTTATGAAGGAATCAAGAAGCCTTAATTTGCGTTATTATTCAAATATATTCTTTTCATTTTTCCTGGTTCCAGTAAGTTCAAAGAGTTTTGGCTCAAAGAAACACTACCATAAAAAATCCTTTTAATAATTATGCATCATAAAGCACTATCACTCATTTTTGAGTAGAGGCTACTATGAAAACTTAAATGTTTTCCTTGTGAAGCAATCTACTTTTCAATTATGTCCATTTTAAGCAGTGAATTATTCATGATTCAAATGACATATATTGCAAGAGTAAAAATGTAAAAACTGTGAAATTCTTTAACATACAGATGTAGTTTTCAGAAATCAACGTTTTTCCTGTTAAGGTTGAAGATATATGAAGAGTTACTAAGGACAATTTATGGTTAAAGCAGAGGATATGCAAATTCATTTATGCAATTAGGCAGCTTTTCAGTAACATGGCTATCATGATCTGTGAAAAGCACGGTTTTTTATAAAGTCATATTTGTTAAAGAAAAATATAGACTTTGCCCATGCCAAATTGATCCTCTTGATAAAATCTCCTCTCTGAACTGAGTTATTTTCTCTTTAAGTAAATATTTACTGGGAAAGATAACCAAATGAATCATTCCAAGCCCACTGTAACTTTTCTCTTTATTTTAATAGGATAGGAAGTTTTTGATTACATATCTCTCTCTATGTCGTTAATAATTACTTAAGTGTTTTAAGCTAATTTTATAAACACACTCTGAAAGATTTGTTTTACCATGAATACATATTATAATACTTCTATTAAACATTTAAAAGTACAAAGAAAAATTTAATTAGTGAAAATTTTGTGTAGAAAATAATGTAACTATTACTATAGCATATAAAATAGGTAAATATTTCATAATTTAAAAGGCACATTTTACTCAGTGGCTTATTTATGTATATTTCCCATATATACCCTGGTATATAAGCATACCTCATTTCATGGCACTTTGTTGCACTTTGTAGATACTGAGATTTTTACAAATTGTGGCAACCCTGCATCGGGCAAGTCTGTTGGCATTATTTTTCCAACAGCATTTGCTCACTTTGTGTCTCTGTGTCACATTTTGGTAATTCTCATATTTCAAACTTTTTTATTATTATTATATTTGTTATGGTGATCTGTGATCATTGATCTTGTTTGTTTTTTTGGGGGGGATAATTGGGTTTTTATTTATTTATTTATCTTTAATGGAGATACTGGGGATTGAACCCAGGACTTTGTGCATGCTGGGCATGCACTCTACCACTAAACTATACCCTCCCCCTGATAACTGATCTTTGATGTTACTATTGTAATTGTTTTGCAGCACCAGGAACCCATGCCCCTATAAAACAGTGAATTTAATCAATAAATGTATGTGTTCTCACTGACCCACTAAATGGCTGTTGCCCATCTCTCCTCTCCTTGGGCCTCTCTATTTCCTGGGACACAATTATATTGAAATTAGGCCAATGAATAACCCAACAATGCTTATAAGTGTTCAAGTGAGAGGAAGAATCTCATGTCTCTCACTTTAAGTCAGAAACTATATGTGATTAAGCTTAATGAGGAAGATATGTCAAAAGCTGAGTCAGGTCAAAAGCCAGGCCTCTGTGCCAAACAGTTTGCCAGGCTGTGAATGCAAAGGAAAAGTTCTTGAAGGAAATTAAAAGTGCTTCTCCGGTGAACACACGAATGATAAGAAAGTAGAACAGCCTTATTACTCATAGGGAGGAAGTTTTAATGGTCTGTACAGAACAGCAAACTAGCTACAACATTCCCTTAAGCCAAAGCCTAATCCAGAGCAAGGCCCTAACTCCCTTCAATTCTATGAAGGCTAAGATTGATGAGGAAACTGCAGAAGAAAAGTGTGAAGCTCACAGAGGTGGGTTCACGAGGTTTCAGGAAACAAGCCATCTTCATAATGTAAAAGTGCAAGGTGAAGCAGCAGGTGCTGATGAAGGAGCTACAGCAAGTTACACAGACGATTCAGCTAAGAGCATTAATGAAGGCAGCTCCACTAAACAACAGATTTTCAATGTAGATGAAACAACCTTACATTCAAAGAAAATACCATTTAGTACTTTCACAGCTAGAGAGAATGCCTGGCTTCAAAGCTTCAAGGGAAGCCTGACTCTTGTTAGGAGCTAATGCAGCTAGTGACTTGAGTTGAAGCCAATGCTCCTTTACCATTCTGGATACCATTCTGAAAATCCTAGGGTCCTTAATAATTATGCTAAATCAACTCTGCTGTGTTCTATAAATGGAAAAACAAAGCCTGGATGACAGCACATCTGTTTATAACATGGTTTACTGAATATTTTAAGTTCATTGTTGAAACTTACTGCTCAGGAAAAAAAACATTCTTTTCAAAATTTACTGCTCATTGACAATGCATCTGGTCACCCAAGAGCTCTAATGGAGATAGACAAGATTAATTTCGTCTTTATGCTGCTAACACAACATTCATTCTGAAACTTATGGCTTTTGACTTTCAAGTCTTATTATTTAAGAAATGTATTTTATAAGGCTATAGCTGCCACAGATAGTGATTCTTTTGATGGATCTGGGCAAAGCAAATTGAAAATCTTCTGGGAAGAATTCACCTTTCTAGATGCCATTAAGAACATTCATGATTCATGGAAGAGGTCAAAATATCAACATTTACAGGAGTTTGGAAGAAGTTGATTCCAATCCTCACAGATGACTTTGAGGGGTTCAAGACTTCAGTGGAGGAAGTAAGTGCAGTTGTGGTGGACACAGCAAGAGAACTAGAATTCGAAGTCAAACATGAAGATGTGACTGAATTGCTACAATCTTATGATAAAACTTGAACAGATGAGGAGTGGCATTTTATAGATGAGCAAAGAAAGTAGCTTCATGAGATGGAATCTACCCCTGGTGAAGATGCTGTGAAGGTTGTTGAAATAATAACAGAGGACTTAGAATATTACATAAACTAAGTTTGTAAAGCACTGGCAGGGTTTGAGAGGATTGATTTCCAATTTTGAAAGAAATTCTACTGTGGGTGAAATGCTCTCAAATAGCAGTGCTACAGAGAACTCGTTCTTGACAGGAAGAGTTAAATTAATGCAGCAAACTTCATAATTATCTTATTTTAAGAAATTGTCCCAGCCATGCCAACCTTCAGCAACCACCACTCTGATCATCAGCAGCTAACAACACTGAGGCAAGACCCTCCACCAGCAAGAAGATTATGACTCTCTAAAGCCTCAGATGATGGTTAGCATTTTTTTTTAGCAATAAAGTATTTTTTAATAAGGTATGCATTTTTTAAGGCATAATGCTATTGCACACTTAATAGACTACAGTATAGTTTAACCATAACTTTTATGTGCACTGGGAAATAAAAAAAATCATGTGACTTGCTTTCTTGTGATATTTGCTTTATTCTGATGATCTGGAACCAAAACATGCAATATCTCTGAGGTACACCTGTAGTTCATAGACTGAAAAAAATTTTCTGCTTTAGACAATATTTGGGGCATTTATTTTTCAGTATTGGAAAGATTTGGTTTGAGAACATTGTTATTTATGATATGAACCCTGACAGCAGCATTGTTTTAAGATACTTCTGTGTGTATTTGCCAGGATATTACCAGTTTTGTTTTAATGCGCTACCTCTGGTTTATTCTGTATTACTTCTTAAATGAAATCTCTCTCAGCAAAAGTCTATGCCAAAGCAGTACCAAATACTTTAAAAATTTCAGTGGTTTTCATATGTTTAATATTAAATGAAGCCTAATGATAAAAGCAGCGATTTTAAAAGAAAGGGGAATAACAACTTCAAGTTTTCACATGCATTTGGAATTTTCTGAAATCTATTTGAGACTCAGAAGAGAAGTGTGGAAAGGTCTTAACACTGTTGCTAAAAAGTATCACACAGGTTAAACTGATAGCATTCAGAATTCTTTTTGTATGGAGAGCCAATTATCCTATTGTGATACAGGGAAAACAGAAGTGGGTACTGGCTGGGCCTATTGATTTTAGTTCTTACTTTTCAAGGAAAAAGTCATACTGAAATCACACTTATTTGGGGGCACCACCTTTGCTTCATCTTTTCCATCCAATACTTCCTCTGTGTGACTGCTGCTGTGCTGTCAGAGAGTGGAAGATTCAAGTGCTTTTAAAGGAGCTTGGAGTCTATTAAATAATAAAGGAGAAATTTTGGCAATATTACTATTTGCATCACCTTCAGAGATATAGAAACCTTAGCCATGAACCCATCACACATGAAATAAATCTAAGTAAAAGATTTTTCAATATAATCTGAGAAGCTATCTCAGAAGTTGGTCATGCATATCTTTTGGCATGATTTAAAACCCATTTTCTTCTTTTTTGGTTCTTTTAAATGGTGAAAACAGTTTTTATGTTCTAATAGAGAGAATAAAGCTATAAAATATGAAGGATTCTAGAGTGACCATTATTTTCTTTTAATAACTTCCAATTTCTTTAACTTTGATTTCCTGTTTAAGTCTATTCAAAGGTTCATTATTTTTGGAGTTCCTTCCTAGGAAGTAGCAAAAATAGCTTTTCCCATAAGGTATAGTCTTAGATTTTGAATAAGTTTTCCTCATAGCAGCTTATCATTTTGGGGCTTTATTTTTAAAAACAAAACACTTTTCAGTAATCAAACAACTGTTTTCATTAGTCAAGTAGAACCATGTTTTAATGTTTAGCATATCACAGTGCTATGAAAAATTAATATTTACAAAGGACTTAAAAGATTTAAAAAAGTGCTATGAAAGCCATTCTTTCCCTACCCTTTAATTTTCTTTATGAAAAATTACTTTTTCTTCCTAATTCATCTAAATTTAGAACAGTGAGATCTTGAAACTATTAGAATAATAATTGTAGACTCTGTTTAAGTCAAGAACTGTGCTGGATCTCAAATATGTAATTAAACTCTCCCAACAACTTTGCTAGATGTGTTTTATTGTTTCTCTTCTACAAATGAGGAAACTGAGGTTCAGGGAGGTGTAATAAATGACCCATAAATAAGTGGTGAAAACAATATATGAAGTCTAACTCCAAAGCTTGGTATCCTTTCATGAGCCACAATGATTATTACAAAGATTTAGGTTATTTATAAAGAGCTGATCAATAAGAAATTGTTACAATTAAATAATTTGGTACGTAGAAATACGAAAAATCAATATTCTTCCAGTTAAAGTGTAAATATAAATGTCTCATGTACAAAGTCTACTAAATTCTTTATTTTTCAAAAACAGTACTGTAATTTTACAAAATCATATGGATTTGATAATCACACTTTCCAATAGTCTACAAAATTTTTGTTCCCTTCAGGTTCTATTTTAGCATTCACTAATGAAGAAGTGAAAATTGGACAAAAGAATGGCCAATACTTATGTCACTGCATCTGATGGGTATTGTCTTGTTGAACCAGTGCAGTACTATGGTATGTCACAAAAAATGATAGTAAAATAGTTAATAAAACTTTTTTTGGTGGGAATTATGTTTAATCACAGTTTTTTGTTTTTGTTTTTTGTTTTTTTAAGAAATTAACAAATTAACCAGTGACTTTATTCCTGACTGGAGAATATAATGAATTTCAAAAATCAGAAATACTAAGATTTTGTAAGCCAGAATCAAATGTAAAGAAAAAGCACCACAGTCTAAAATTGTATTCAATTTTTAAAAGTAGAATTAACATGCAAATTAGAAGTTATTTTTAGGGATTAGCTGAAGCTAGTTCACATGTAATTTGGAAATTGTAGTTCAGAGTAGCTATTCAATGTACTTGAAATTTTAATCTTAATATAAGACTTTTATCAAAGGGAAAGAAATAGAAAACAGAATTTAGGAGACAATAGGGATTTTCTCCAAAAAGACTAAGATTGTAATTACAATATGAATTTCGTTTTAAATGCAGTTTTCGTTTACAGCTTGAACTCTGATTTCCATACCAATGGAACATTAGCCAGTATTCTGCAGTCTTTTGATACTCAGCCAAGAAGAGCCCCCTTGTTTAAAAAAAGTTACATTATTTTTCCCGATAACATTTTTCTTATATCAGGCTATTATGTTATTTATTCAACATTTTGCATTGGACTGGCTGCTATAAAATTGTAAATGATTTATGTGAATTAATAGGAATTATACTGTTTACCAGTCTTGGAATTTTGGGAATAAAAATAAATGAAAACACCTTGTGATTCAGCACCAGGAAAAGTACAAAATTACTAGATATAGACATAGAGACATTAAGTATTCCTGGGTCTTTTTGGACCCAATTTTCTGGATTTAGATTCAGTAACTCTCCTGAAAACAGAAAGTAAGTTGGTGTTTGGGAGCTTCTGATAATAATAATAAAGATATCCATTAAGTATCATTTTGTATTATATACTTTTGCATGTCATACTTATTTCATCCTTACAGTCACCCTGTGAGGTAAGTGAATTTATCTCCAGATAGTGCTAGTTAGAATTGATAGACAGCAAAACAAAAAGAAACTAGTAATTTAAATAAGGTCGACAAATGGCTAAGGTATATAAAATGAGGAGTTCAAACAAAAAATTTTTTTGCTGGAAATAACCAGATAACTGGTACTGTATTTTAGTTTGATTTTTTTTTTTTTTTGGCAAGGGTGAGGGTTGGATAAATTATTAATTCATTTCTTTACTGATCTGATTGCACTGAAAACATTTGTATCCATGACAAGGAAAATGCAGATGATAGGGAAAAGCTTTCATTCCAAGCTCTGGGAAATACTCATTTCTACTTAAGGAGATAGACTGGGTTGGTATATAGGCCATGAGCAACCCTTTCTCCCAGCTCCTGAGCAACCTCTGCATACTTCTGGGATGGCAGCACTTATCATACATTGCAATTCAGTTTACTGTCTGCCTCTCAAGCTGAAGAGCAAGTCCCTGGGATATAGTGGACATGTTGAACTAATTGTGTTTCTTGAATATAAAACTCTTTGAAATTTGAAAATGATTATGAATTTTGACTATCACCATTTGTTTTTTTTTATGTTAAAATACTAGATATATTGCCAGAACAAATCAATTATCAGCTACATGACACTGATTTTCAAGAATCTCCTTATGGCCAATGTTCTACTGTCCAGTTTCCTCCAGCTCTACAGTCTGAATCTTTACAAAGTCATTTCAACACTTATCGCTTGGATCCACAGTTCAATGGTGGAGAGTATGGACTTGTTTCATGTGAATTAAATAAATCCACGTATGTGGTTGCCCATGATGCTGAAGATGGTTACCTTGGAATAAAAAGGTCCAGAATAACTCATTCTTCAATTCGAATTAAGGGACAGGGAGAACTCTGCGTAGTTTGTGGTGATAAAGCGTCAGGATATCATTATAATGCCCTTACTTGTGAAGGTTGCAAAGGTAAGGATAAAGTTAAAACAAAACTTAATCTTAGTGTTCACTGAAGAGTGATGAAATTTTAAGCATGTAAGAATATTCTTACTTTTTAAAATGTGAAAAATAAAACCAAGGAGAGTCCTTGATGTGTTTAAAGGTGATCAGTCTGTGGGATCAAAGACATGAACATGGAATGTAATGAAGTTTTGACTGGGTTTTCTTTTCAATTTCGAAGACTTTTACATTTAAATATAAATTTCAAAACACTTATGTAGCAAAAAGTTTCCATGTTCCTAGATGAATCTGATGTTGGAATGGAATATGTCTGTTAAAACAATGTCAATTTTAACAATTACATCTTCTCATGTGGCTGATAATTTATGGATTAGGAAGAAATTTGAATTAAATGACTTCTAAGATGCTATCTTTTCGGAATGCTCTTTTGAAAACAAATGAAGAAATCTTTAAGTGAAGACCATCATTGACAATGGCATTTTCAAAGAGCAAAATAATCCTTGATGAAGTTTTGAGGTTTTGAAATACTTCTTTTTTTAATTCACAAATGCAGTATTGGGGGCAGAACCTGGAAATGATTAGACCAATACAGCACTAGGTAAACATGTCTGTTAGAAGTTCAGGGTGAAGTTTTATTGTCAGAATCTCACAACTCATTCCTGTCAAAGAATAGACAGCTGAAGATCAAGGGGAATAAAGGTAAAAGCTTTACAAATGGAATAGCTGGGCCAGTATTTGCTTAGTCATAAAAATGCAGGGCCTTGCTGTTCAAACTAAGCTGAAAAATGAGGCATAGTTCTGGAAACACAAACTGAGCTTTCTACTCCCGTTTTTGAGTCAGAGTTATGAAACTTTCACTCTCAAGTATGTCTATGGATAAAGAGTATTGCAAGGTTCTAAGAGGGTTCTAGTTGACTAATCAACTTCTCTGCTTGGAATGGAATAAGATGAAGATAGCCCAATTATTGCACAGGAATGGAAAATGACAGAGGAAATGGGAAGAGACTGCAATGCATGGATTTAGGAAAATGTAGACACTCCACCTCCTCTCCCTAACACACACACACACACACACTCATGGCCCATTCAACATCTTGGACCAAATAAATTAGCAATATTTTCTCATCTGGGGAAATGCTAAAAAGGGAGAAGGACAAAGGAATTAAGTTTGGATGAATATCTCTTCCTTTACGAGTTGAGGTGGAAATGTGAGGAGAGAAACAGAAAGGCTTTCCTTATAGTTTTATTTTACATTAGCACATATTCTTTCTAGGGAACCTTGAGAGATGTTTCACAGAATCTTGATATTCTGTAAAACATAGTTTTAAAAATCTTCTGGATGATATATTATAACCATAGTAAAATAGAGTTATTTTAATGTGTTGGGGTTATTTAGTTTAATCTTCAGATAAATTATGGACAGGAACAACCTTGGAATAAAATATGTCAAACAGAAGAGGATTAAAACAATTATCCAGATAAATGTATATTAAACCAAACTTTCTTATTGGGGGAAAAACATTTTACTGAAGTAACTTAGTTAATTTTATTACTTTACTATGGAGCTATATATTAATAAAAATAAGTAACTAAAAATACCTACTTAATAAAGTTTTAAAAAAATCTTTTTGTTATTAGGGTTTTTTCGACGTAGCATCACCAAAAATGCAGTATATAATTGCAAGAATGGTGGTCACTGTGAAATGGACATGTACATGCGTAGAAAATGTCAAGAGTGTAGACTAAAAAAGTGTAAGGCAGTAGGAATGTTGGAAGAATGTAAGTGTTATTGTTTTTTTGTTTTTTGTTTATTGAGAGGGGTTTTAGTTTTTCTTACCTTGCTGGGAACTTAATACATTCTTCAAGTTATTTTGAATATATTTGAACATAACATATTTGTCTGAATTTAAGCTATTTCTCTAGCAACTGCTAAGTTAGGATAGCAAGTTACCAATCTAGGTAATTATTTCAGTAAACTCTGTTCTATACTATATTGCTCTAACTTTGGTAATAATCATATTTTCTTCTTAATTGGAAATCCTTGTATTTTCATGTTATTTAACCTAAAGTTATATAATTCATCTAGAAAAAGCAGAATTATAAATTAGGAGTTTCCCTTCAATGTACCAATCAACATTCTGTTGCTTCCAAGATATAATTAATGTGGAAATTTCACTAATATAAAAAGGTCTAAATTTATAATTTGGAGATGCAAAATTAATATTAATTTATGTCCAGGACGACTATGTAATTTTAAGTAGACAGGTAGTTGTGTTAGGAAAAGGAGAGAGTAATGTAGTCAATTTAATTGCTGTTGTACATGCTCACCAAAAAAGAAAGGTTCTTTGTGAAAAGACAAGTTTATGATATTTGTGTACAAGACAATTTTCATCAAATCCCATAATTTGCTATACCTAAAACATTTTATATGAATTTTCTAATGTTACAGGTTTGCTTACAGAAATCCAATGCAAATCAAAGAGGCTTCAAAAGAACTTTAAACAGAAGAATAACAGTTTTTGCTCTAACATCAAAGTGAAAGAGGAAGGGGTAAACAACAAACTTGTGTCATCCACCACTAGATCTGGAAAAGTGAAATTTCCTGTTTTGTTAATGATGATGTCTTATTTAATAAGTATACAGTATAGTTTTGCCCCTGTACTTTCTTACAGATTCAGGAGAGCGTGGAACTAACACAAGAGGAAAATCAGCTCATTAATAACATTGTGGCTGCTCATCAAAAATACAAAGTTCCTTTAGAAGAAACACAAAGCTTTGTATGTGTTCATTACTGGCAAGAAGTAATTTGTAATTATGAAATTACAATAACACCATAAATATAAGTTTAAAATTTAGAAAATAACACCATAAATATAGTTTAAAATTTAAACAGCTATTGGAAAGAAAAAAATTATTAATCGTATTTCTTTCTGGTGGTTAGCTGCAGGAATATGCAAATCCTGAACTGAGCTTTTTGCAACTCTCCAAGACAGTTATCGTACAAATAAAAATGTTCATGGATTTTACCAAGGGACTTCCAGGTAATCACCTTACCTCTGGAAAAAAAAATTAATTTAATACTTAATTTTTTTAAAGTTCCTTGTTTTAAAGGAAGGAGATGTTTTAAGGAAACAAAACCTATTTTTCAACCAAAACTGCTTCTAAATTCAAAATCATGTTTTACTTTATTTGCTTTAATCAATCAGGTAGGTGAAAATAGAAATATTTAAAAATATTATACAGGTGACTTCGAAGACTTAGAGTTAAGACAAACTATGATTGGTTGTATGTTTTATCTTATTTTTATTTTTGGAAATACATTATTTTTGGTTTTTAGATAAAACATGAAACAGATAAAATTCCCTGTACAATACAAAAAAAAAATCAACCCACTGTTGGCCGAAACTTAGCTATCTATTTACATGTACAGATAACGCTCTGTAAAAATAGATTCTTCAAGGTTAAACCAACTATGTTTAATTTGTTCTTACCACAGGAAAGTATTAATATCCAGTTCTGATGAAAGTACCCCAAAATACTACCGTGTAGAATCAAGAATTTTATTCAGATTTGAAGTTACATATCATGATTATTCTAAGGGAACAGTTAGGATTCATATCATAATTAAATAAATAATATAAAAATGTTAAATCCTATACCTGAAAATTATCTTTTCATTATCTATTTCAAACAATTATGTGATCTTTTCTTAAAGGATTTGAAAATTTGACCAGTGAGGATCAGACTGCATTACAGAAGGGATCAAAAACTGAAGTGATGTTCCTTCATGCGGCCCAAATTTACAGTCAGAAAGAATGTCTTTCACCAGCTTCTGAAAGTAAAAAAGGCCAATTAATTGAATTTTAATGTTAATAGTCACTATCAAATTTAGAAACAAATTATGTAACTGAGATATTTTTTCTTATTATGTTTTTATTTTACTACTCAGTATAGGAATAAGTACTTCATAATAGCTGTTTATTATGGTCTAGCTTTTGATTTTCTTTTAAAGAAAGCCATTCTTTTTATATAGCATTGTGGAAGGCACATTTTTGGAGAGTCTTCTATATAATTTTTATATAAAATAAGAACTATTAATCTAGATCCACGCTTCAGTAATAAAAATTATAAAGCTACCATTTGTTGGGAACTTCTCCTGTCTAACAGAGATTAGAGAGATTGAATTTACTATCTGTATTTAAAAAATCAGACTTTATATTTTTCCCTTAACTAGGTACTATGAAACTATCAAATCACTCAGCTCATTCACTGAATTGTCACAAACAGAGTGGTGATAGAAGTGTTATTTATTCTATGGAAACATTTTGCAATGAAGACTGTCCTTCTACTATGCTGACTGGTAATATTACATATAATACAAAATATTTTATTGGATGGAAAAAAATTGGTCAAATATGTTTCATTTTCTTTTACTGCTTTGAGAAAATAGGATAATGGTACTATGTTTGATTTTGCACTATGTTCTGATGAAAATACATTTCGTATTTCTTTTTAGGGATTGTTGAAGAATTTATTACCACACTGTTTTACTTCTACAGAAGAATGAGTGAGCTTAATATTACTAATACTGAATATGCTCTGCTTGCAGCAACAATTGTGTTTTTTTCAGGTAAAAAAACATTTAGCAGTAAAAATTTGGATTAAGTTTGGCAATGAAAGCATGAAATTTATAGTTATTATATTATTCATTGATTCCAAATGTGTGAATTTTCTTAAAAATTGCCTTCAGCTTACAAACATTCTGTAATTCGTTGCATCTTAAAAGAAAAAGCCTATTGACCTCAGATCCCCTTTCAGCTGTTCTCCCATTTCTCTGTTGTATATTACAGGAAAAAAAAAAGTTTTTTTAGAGTTGTCTATATTTCTGCCTCCATTTCTTTCCTCTCATTTATTCCTGAACCCAATACAGTAAGATTTTGTCCCCTCCCTTCCCCCTCCACCATAACTTGCCAAGAGCTTCAGTAATTTGAAATTGCTGATTCCAGTAGTCAGTTCTTAGTCTTCATCTCACTTGACCCATCAGCTACATTTGACAGAGCAGATCACACCCTCTTTCTTAGAACACTTACCACTAGGCTTCAGTTGATCACTCCCTCCTTTTTGACTTGATTTTTTTTTCCCACTTGATTTCCAGGACATTACACTATCTTGGTTTCTCTCCTTAGTAGCTGCTCTTTCTGTCTCCTTTGTTAATTCCTCATCTTCCACACTGATAAATATTAGAGTGTCCCAGGGCTCAGTTATCTTTTCTTCTATACTCATTTCCTTTGAAATTTCATCCTATCTCATGGCTTTAAATGCCATCTATAGGCCGACAACTCCCAAATTATATACCAACCTGGACTGCTCCCCTAAACTCCATTAAATGGCCTACTCAAGATTTCAGCTTGGATGTTTAGCAGGCATAAAGAATTTAACATATCTGAATGTGAACTCCTGATCTCTTCCCCCCTCAATTCTCCCATATTCTTCTTACATCTCTACTAAATTGTACCCCATCCCCTAAGTTGCATAAGCCAAAATTCTTGAAGTCATCCTTCACTTCTTTCTTTCTTTTACCCATATCAAATATGCAACAACTTTTGTTGGCTCCAGCCTCAAAATATATCCAGAATTCAACCACTTCTTACTGTCTCTGTCCCTGCCACCCTAATAATACTGCTATCCTAACTCACTTTCCTGTTTTTGCCCTTGCCTTCCTAGGATCTATTCTCAATACAGTAGACAGAGTGACTCTTTGACAAGATGAGCCAGATCATGTCATTCCTCTGCTCAGAACCTTTTAATGGCTTCCTGATTTACACAGTTTAAAGCCAAAGTTCTTTCCATCATTGCCCACTACTATTTCTTTTGCTTCAACTCCACAGTCACATTGTTTTTGACGCATATGTTCCCTTAAAATTTCAAGCAGCCTCCTGCCATAGGTTCTACTGTACATGACAAATCTTCTGCTTGGAAAACTCTTTCCTAGGTAGCTTTATGGCTCCGTCCTTCACCATCTTGGATCTCTGCTAAATGTCATCTTAACTCTGATTACTTTTATATAAACAGCTATCGCCCCTCTACCCTAATTCTCATCCTCTCCTCTGTTTATTTTTCTCTATAAAATTTATTGTTGTCATATATTTTTATTTAAAAAATGTATATATGTCTTTTTCCTCCCTTATTTCTCCCAGACCCAAAATATGAGCTCAATGAGGGCAGAAAATTTAGTCTGTTATGTTCATTGTGTATCTCCAGCTCAATGACTGGATGAATGGGTGCTGTCTAATCATTAAGAAATTCTCTTTCATAGAGTATTATAAGGATTAAATAAGATTTTGCATAGAAGCAAGTTATCTAACATAAAATCTGGCATATATTAAGGGTTCAGTAAATATTTGCTATTTTTATTATTTAAAATCTGTATTGTTTTAATTTATCTTTTACCATTTTCCAGTATTCATTAAGATATATATATAATGATGTTTTTCAGATCGTCCATGCCTTAAAAATAAGCAACATGTGGAAAATTTACAAGAACCAGTTTTACAAATCTTGTACAAATATTCAAAAATTTATCATCCAGAAGACCTACAGCATTTTGCTCGTCTCATAGGGAGGCTCACTGAACTGAGAACACTGAATCACAACCACTCAGAAATACTTAGCATTTGGAAAACAAAGGACCCCAGATTGGCTAGTTTACTTTCTGAGAAATGGAATTTGTATTCACATTGCTGAACTTTTAGAATGTTTAGTTTGTCTTAAACTTCCTAAATCTAGATCATTTATTCTATCATCATAGGAGGACTGATTTGAAAAACAGAAACAGAACTGCTGTATTACCCATATATTGCCATAAAGTGGACATCATCAAGGGCTCAATTAAATTTTATGGAATATAGGACCACCACTAGATGGATATCTAGGATTCTTTTCAAGATTTGTCCCAAAGAAGCAATTGTTATTGTTAGTGCATGGTTCCTTCAGAAGGGAGTAATACTAAATGGAGTTCTTACCTGAAGAAACTTTTTTTTTTTATTTAGTAGAAGATTGTGTGAAAATATATAGATTATGTGTAGACATGAAAAAGGCTATTTAGTGGTAACAGTTATAATCAGAATAAAGGCAGCTTGTGAAACCCATTAATTAAGGACAGGTCATTGGATAAGCACTAACATTTAAAACCTATTCCTATTATAGCATTTTATGAATTATTGAAGAGGAACAAATCTTTGTTCAACCCTCAACTTATAAAAAATCTTAATTAAACTTATCAATTACTATCCCCAGGGGTTATCTTGTGCATTTATTCTTGGTATCATCTCTTGAAGGGAGTATTTTATCTTTTTTAGAGTATCTAGACTCAGTTTCCGTAAAATGTAAAATGAAAGAGTTAACCATGGATCATCCTTTCCAGCTCAAAAATTTTGTAATTTTGGCAGAAACTATTATGTCTGATAGGTTAAACTGATACAAAACAAAATGAGTTATTTAAAAATATTACCAAAGTCCTTTGGAAAAGCATCAGCTAAAATACATGAAGAAAGTTAGAAAATAAAATCAATATATCAAGAACAGAACTCATTATCTTATTGCTCAAACCTAAGTATTTATTCTATTCTAGTAATGCAAGTTTGAAACCCAGTAATCTTAGATTTCTCTCTTTCGCTGCTCACTTTAAAAAGCCATCTAATCCTATTAATTTTATTTTCTGAATAGCTTTTATATTTGACACCCTTGCTTCATCTTCACGGCTGCTGTCTAGCTCAGGTTCTCATGCCTTATTCAGGCTATTTAAACTGTCTCCCTAACTCCAGTCTCCTAAACCTAAACTGTTTTTCATTCTACAAATTTTCTTCTGAACTTGATCATGCCTCCCTTTCAACTCAAAATTCGTCAAGATCCCCATCCATAAAGACTAAAATCCAAAAGCTTTTGCAAGGCTTCTTATCTGTGCTGTCTCCAGCCTCATCTCTTGCCATTTTCCCACTGTGTCCTCACACGCATACACCACGCTTCTTGGACTCACTCACTTTTTAAGACATTAAATTAAAAAATTTAAAATTGAAGTATAGTTGATCGATAATATTGTGTTAGTTCTGGACTCACACACTCTAGTACTTCTCTCTTTCACAACTCTAGTGCCTTTGCCTACCGTCCCTCAGCCAGGAATATCCCTTCCTCCATTCACTATCCAGTCAGCGCTCTGTTGACCCTTCTGTTCTCTGCGGAAGCAGTAACAGACGGGCACCACATCCGTGCAACCCTCTCCTGACTCCCAAGTCACTGTAAATGCCGCTTTCCCTGTGTCCCAACGAGTCTTAAAAATTACGATCGTTAAATTATTACAGGTGTCTATAATAGTTCGCTCTTCTGTTTTCTTCCTAAGACTGTGAGCTCTTGGAGGACAGAAATAGATTTTTCACTCTCAACTCCAATCTATCACAGCACCTGATAGTTCTCCTTGCATCCTCTAACAATAGCAGAAGTTTAAAGAATGTGAACTCTAAGTAGAAACAGAATGCGGACAAGAATTGTTACGAACGTAAAGGCAAATCTCGCGAGATGTAGGGCTTGGGCGCCCAGCCAACCAAGGCGGATGACCGTTATTTAGCCGTTAAACCGCCACCGGCGCCGCCCCTCCCTCTTGGCCGCAGAGGTGGTGCGATTTCCCGCCTTTTCTGAGGTTCGGAGGCAGAAGCCCGCGGTTCTTTCCGCTGTCCTAAGAGACGGCAGGTGGCAATTCGCGTGGGCACCGAGTCTGCGGTTTCCCGCTAGGTTTTTAAAGGTAAGGGGAGGTGTGTCGAGTTCCTTCCCTGAGGACGGAACCCGAGCGGGGCGAGGTTTTGATACCGCCGCTCCCTCACAACGGCAGCCCGGCGTCTTCTCGGTAGTCCTGTGAGAACCTAAGATAGTTCTTCCCGGCGAGGAGGTGCAGTTTGACGGGGCTGGAGGAGGTAGAAGGCTTTCTTTTCAGGCTGTTGCAGTGGATATGCCTAGTTCGAGTTTCTCGATTATATCCGTCGCCAGCGTGGCCTTTGGGGGTGGGGGTGGGGGATGGTGGGACAAATTGGGGATGTCTTTACTTTGATCACCTCGGCAGTAAGCGACGCTGTAGGCTAACGTGGTGGCGAAGGTTTCGTCCATTTCTTTATATCCCCATTTATTATACAAACGTCACCCTTAAGATAAAGAATCAGTAGGATTAACGAAACAACGTAAAACGCTTTCTCCTCCCTCTGGAGCAATAGATAATTACGACTGGAAGAGAGAAAATGGAAAAGCAAAAGCCCTTTACATTGTTTGTGCCACCAAGATTAAGTAGCAGTCAAGTATCTGCAGTGAAACCTCAGACCTTGGGAGGAGATTCTAATTTCTTCAAGGTAAATTTGCATATGAGTCTTGATTTGCCTATTCTTAACTTTAGGTAAATGAGGCAAAGTAAACTTTCTTCCTGGTTATATTATATATATATATATTTCTTTCATTAAATACAGTCTGATTTCTCAAGAATTTTGTATAGCGTTGCTGTGAATGAACAATGAGCGTACGTAGTGTGTTTAAGCATCATTCGTTTAAAGATATAATCACTGCTGTTTTAGAACTCTGCATACATACTGGGACCTGATTATTTTAATCCTCCCTCTTTCTTTAAATGATTTGAAGCAACTTATAAGCATATAAAATGAAAAAGTAAAATACAAATTAGAAGAATATTAGGATCAAGGAAAATTAAGAAAATTTGGACAAATATGTTGACATACTGGTAAGAATTAGTGTGACTGAGCTTAAAATTTGACTGAGCTTCCTGGATAAAAAGGGAAATTCATTTAAATAGTAGATTTTTATTGGAAGGGAGGAATTATACCAAGTTTCTCAGGTGAAATAGGCCCTTTTCTAGTAATTTATTTAAATTTCTCATTTGAAACTTTATATGTTGGAGATAGGATGAAGCAATGAATATTTTAATTTTATATGCTGTAAAAAAATTCTTATGTCTCTGTAGCAAAGAGTATAACATTAAAATGCTATTCAGTGAAGATAATCCTCAGTTCTAGCAAAGGAACGATCACAATGAAATTGAAGAAAACTAAAATTCTATGCTACTGATTAAAATTACTAATATTATTCCTGAGTATATACAAGGCATGTATCATGTAATTTTTATTTAGTTTTATCTTACAAGTGAAAATTAGAAATTTTTGCTTTATTTACATAACAAAAGCATTTGATATTTTTAACACAATATATGCATTAAAGGATTTATAATTATAGTCACTTCTTTAAGCAGATGTATATTATAAATGTAATTACGTATTACACTGGTAGTTATTAGAGTGGTATGGGATAGTATGCTTAAGAACTTCTTTGTGTTTCTAGGGTTTCAACAAATGTGTTGAAGATGATTTTGGTTTTCCATTTGCAATGACTAATCTCTCCAAAACTGGGGAAAACATTGATTCAGGTAGGAGACTAGAAAAGCTTGTATCACCATACATAGAAGCATTTTTAAAATATACATTGCTAGATATTGAAAATATAACAGGTGTTATATTGATAGCCTTAACATTAAAGCAAGATATAATACTTAATATGAAAAATAAGATGTTGGCAAATTTAATACCAGTTGTCTTTTATCTTGCAGATCCTGCTTTACAAAAAGTTAACTTTTTGCCCATGCTTGAACAGGTCAGTTAAGTATAGTGTACATAGATGGAATCTGTTTAGATATTGCATTGCTTGCTTGAAAAAGAAAAAGAAGTCTTTAGTTGTTGAATTACTAGTCTTCAGTATTTAATTGCTACTATTTGGAAACTCTTACCAGAAATATTTTCTTATAGGAAAAATTTATTCATTTTTTTAGGTTGATAATTCTGACAGTTGTCACTACCAGGAAGGACTCAAAGACTCTGATTTTGAGGTCAGACGATTTCCCACACATACTAAATTTCATGTAATTAGAGTATCATTTATTATTATTTGTAACTATCTTTCTTTTAAAGTTTCAAAAGTATTAATATTTGGTTAATGTTTTAAATTATATTCTTTAAAACCTTTTTTTCCCTTTGTTTTTATTTGGAAGTTGCTGAAATACTAGGCCTCTGTATTTTCCTGGGTTATAAAGCATTCATTCTTAAGGGGCAATTTAATTTTAAATCATAAAAATCAAGGTAACAAAAGGGGAGATGAATACAATATGTGAAAAGGCTGAGAGTTAAGCCAGTATTTTATGGACAATTCTTGAATTAATAAGTATGATTGTCTGATTTACTGTCTAAGGAACTTGTAGGATATGTTGTACTTTTGATTTTAGTTATAAAAATCATTCTTATGGCACATAGATATCTTTAAAGTAAAGAGACATTCTATGGCCTGATTAAGTGCTTTATTACTGTTTGTTGCTGGGATTATGGTATCACAAATTTAGATATTTGGAACTTACATATATTTTAATAACAAAGAGCTATCAGCAAGCAGACAATAGCGTGATTAAAAAAACCCAAAAACCTTTGGCGTTTACCTTATAATGTGGAAATGGATAATGCAGGATAATATCCAAATAAAATCCAAATAAAACCTCAGGCTGAATGAAAGTTAGACCTTGTGTTCACTATTATTTTTCATGTTATTGTATTTTAAACTTCATATCCTTTGGTTAATCCTTAAGCTATTTGTATAACCCAAATGTTTCAAGACCATTGCTAAAATTTATAGATTTCATATAGAATGATTTATTTAGCTTTTAACCAGCTGGTTTCTCTCATTGACTTAAATATTTCTGACTTCTGGCTTAAGTACATTTGGAAGTTATTTGATATTATTCAGCGAGGAATAGCTTAGTCAAATGACCAGTAATCTTAATGAAGTAGCTAATATTGCCTTAGTAGTTAAAAAAGTTAATGTAGCTTTCAGTATGCTATTAGGGCATAAACTGAAGAGAAATTTGGTCTCAACTGTTAAGACACTCATGTATATTTTCAATAGGCATCTGTAGTTTGGTTATACTAAAATTTTGAATAGTTAATAATCTTTGGAAAACTATTTTATAATAGAATTCAGAGCCAATGAGCAGACTGTATTCAAAATTGTATAAGGAAGCTGAAAAGATCAAGAAGTGGAAGGTGAGTGTAGAATCTGAGCTGAAGCAGAAAGAAAATAAGTTGCAGGAAAACAGAAAGATAATTGAAGCACAGCGGAAAGCCATTCAAGAACTACAGGTATAATGAGATTTGAAATTGAAAATATAGTATAGTAAATCTTATAATACTATTTAAACTAGAATATTATTTCAGGATGAGTTGAGTTTATTTTGTTTCTGTGATGTGGATTTTAAGAATAGTGCTTTTTTGAAGTTTCATTGATATTAGTTGCATTTCAACTTTAGGATGAGCATAGATGACAAGCTACACAAAACTTAATGCAAATTATTAGGGAATAATAAATTACTTTTGATAAAGATTGATTTAATGATTCTAATTATAGAATTTTTAGTTTTTGTTATTTTCCTATTACTGATTATGTTTTATTTGATATTAATGTCTTTTTATTATATTAGAACATGACATTTGTAGATAAAACTTTAAATTTGAAACTCTTTAGCTTCAATTTTATGGCATAGTGAAAGGAAAACTTTGAGAAAATGCAACATTGGGCTAGGACAAAGATAAAACATCATTTCAAATGTTTAGAAATGTTTAGGGAAGATACTATTACATTAAAATATTGTTGGATACTTTTCGGAGATAATTCAGCAAACCTAATTTTAGATTGATGAAAGTATGTTCTTATAGGACATTCATAAGTGTGACAAAAAAGTTCTTTTTTGTATTCAAAGAAAATAACTTACAGATCATTGTAGCATGTTAACAAAGAAATGCTGCTTAATGATTATACTCATGTTTATTTTGCTAATCAAAATGTTACGAACTTTTCTTCTGTCTTGTACATTAGTTTGAAAATGAAAAAGTAAGTTTGAAATTAGAAGAAGGAATTCAAGAAAATAAAGATTTAATAAAAGAGTAAGTAATAATTTAATGAATTTATTCTTTATGAATTTTTTATTCCAAACTTATTAAAATAATTTCTAAAAATTTAATGAGCACTTTCTCTTGTAATATTAACTTATATATAGAATTCTGTTTTGGTGTTGTGGAAAAAAGGAAGTCATAACTATTTGACATTCTTGCATTTGGCAAACTATGGTCACTGACTAATAACTTCTCACTTTTTAAAATGTCAGGCAGGGGAAGCCATTACTTGGTGTTAAAAAAGGTACCTGATAATCCCATATCTACAACTATGTATATTGTCTGCTTTTCTTTTTGACTATTGTTTTAGGTGCAGCACATGCAGAATAGGGTTCAACTTAGTTCCAATTTAATTCTCATTTTCAAATTTCTATTTTTGCCTGTGGCCCAATTATTCTTCCATTAACTTTGGTTTTAAGCTTTAGTATCATCTTTGACTTTTCCTTTCCTTTGTCCAAACAATATCTAAGCCTTATTTTATACTTTTCTCACTTTGTTCAGATGATATCATGCAGAATTTAGTAGAAAAGTATAACTGTTTAATTTGCTTGCCAGGTGAATATTGAATAGTTAGAACCTGATGTGTGAGTCCAGACAAAGTGCCAAGTTTGTTTATTCCTACTTGCTTTAAGTTAAACATCATGCTAAACGCAGTTCTAGAAGGCTTATCACATTGTCAGTGAAGTTTCTAATAATTGAAAAATGCTATTACAATGGATTGTTTTAGCCCAGTTGAAAGACAACCTATGACTTCCCAGAAAAAAAAATCTTAATGTTATACCTTAATTTTTTTCCTGCCTAAATGAGGTTTAATTATTAGGGGGAAGGGAGATAGAAAAGGAAGGATCTAACATTGTGTGCCTACTGTATTTTTTTGTACTTGTCATTTTTATATGGGTATGTGATTGAGTTTCTACAGTTTAATACAGATCTAAAGGCTACTGTAGCTAATACCAGTATTTGGTAACTTGTGAGTTTTCTTAAAAATGGCTGCTGCTTCCATTAATAAACATTGTAAATACTGTGACTACTTAGTTTAGTTATATAGTATTCAGTGTAGTGTAGAATAGTATAGTATACATAGTATAGTATAGAATTTATGCCATTTTTTGAGGTGGGAGGGAATGGCTTTATTTTTTGGAGTGGTATCTTTCTATTTTAAGCACTTGATCCAGTTGAGTGTCAGTTTTGGCGTCAAATACTGAATCGTCAGTTATCATCTGAGAGAACCTAACATTTAGTTAAGAGCTTTGTCAGAATATAAGTAAGAAAAAAGTAGTACTTAAGATAGAGTGATTTGATTATTGGATGACAAATTTAAGATAAAGTAGTTCAACCAGCCCATTATTTACATGATCATGACTTTCTGAAAGGGATGTAGTTTTAGAGTATTATTTCTTTTTTTTTTAATCTTTTAATTTTTTAAAAAATTTCATGTTTTTTGTTTTTTTGTTTTTGTTTTCTTTCTTGAGCTTGAAAGAGACTTTGGGTGACTCTGGGTATTTCAAAACCTTGTGCTTGGCCTGTAATAGAAGTTTGTGAGAGAATGGACACTTTGATTCATTGACATTTTTGAGCAGGAAGAGAGTTTTGAGGTAATTTAGATAATTTTGGAGGCATTATTCTTTCTGAATGGAACAAGATCTCATATATGATCTGATTTTCACCATTAGATATAACAGTGGTGTCTTAAATTTTCAAATTCCAGCAGTCAAACCTGAAGCATCACAATTACATATTTTCAGAAATTACCTTAAAAATTACAACATTGGATTTTTGTCAGTCTTATCTGGGATTTGTTTAAATACTTTGATGAGTTAAACCTTACCAAGCCCTGCCCCATGCATACAAATGCTATGGTGGTGGTTGTTAGAGGCTATCTGAAGAAGACAATGTATAAAGGATGAATAGGAGTTATCCCAAAAGGGAACTAGAGGTTACTACTTTAGTATTTCATGCCATACTGAGGAGTTTTGACTTTATCTTGAAGTAGAGGAGGAGGGTATGCATTACAGAAAGGTGGGCTGAAGAATAGGCTGAGTGGTGACAGGTGTAGTTCCTTTTCTCTCCTTACTTTAACAAGAACAGCTTTATTTTTATATGATTTTAAATCTTGTGATTTGTATGATTTAAAATCAGTTAAGATTTCATTTTGAAAAAGGATTTTGTTTCTTAAAAAAAGTTTGAAAGTTGCTGCAGATGGTTATTTTGGAGTCAGTGAAAAGTATATTAGGCCACTAAGTATATAGTGAACTTGCAAGGAATATTTTTTGACTGAATGATTGCTTGTATATGGAGTATATGGCTGGTTTTATGCCAGGCTATGCTGCTCAAAGGGTCATTGTAGTTTGGGGAACAAATTGCCAAAGGCACTCCTCTACTTCTCACCTTAAGTTGACAGGAAAAGGCTGAAGATGTTTCTTCAAGTTGTAGTTGAAGAATTAGGTGTATAGTTACTTGTTTTGATTTTACAAAACCAGTAAAAATAGAAAAATTTTTCTCTGTAGACAGTGGTTCTTAAACTTTAGCAAGCCTCAGAATTACCTGCAGAACTTGTTAAAACATATTGTTGGCCTTTCCTCCCCTACCAGAGTTTCTGATTCTGTGGAGTAGGTTTAAGAATTTGCACATCTAACAAGTGATGTGGATGCTGCTGGCCCAAGGGTCATACTTTGGAAACTACTGGTCTGTGCTAGAGAATAGTCACAGGCTTTGGAAACAAAACCAAACCACCTTTGACTGAAATCAAAGGCCAGTGACTTCTTAAATTTTTCATTTATTAGGTTATTGAAAATGTTAAAGGATATAGTTTATGTAATATTCCATCTTTTGCCTTTCACTGAGCTAATAAATTATTATAAATTATTAATCTGTAATAATTCATTTCTGCAGAAAAATTATAGGTTAGAAAATTAAACCTAACTGCTGTATATGTCAATAACTTCAAGACACCCAGAGGTCTTTTTTTTTTTAACTTTCAGTAACATTTAATAAGATTTGGAAGATCTGACTGCATTATATTGATCTTTAAAAAAATTTTTTTTTGGTTGAGATCAGTTGACATATGACGTTATATTATTTTCAAGTGTACTAGATAATGATTGATATTTGTATATATTGCAAAATGATCACCACAATAAATCCATCCATTACAACATATAGTTACAAATTTTTTTTCTTGTGATGAAAACCCTCAAGTTCTGCTCTCTTAGGAACTTTCAAATATACAGTGTTATTAACTGTCTTCATCATGCTATACACTACATCCTCAGGACCTATTTTATAACTGTAAGGCTATAACTTTTGACCCCCTTCATTCATTTTTCTTCCTTCCTACCCCCACCTTTGGCAGCCATCAATCTGTTATCTGCATGAGTTTCTTTTTAAATTTTTAAAAAAGATTTCACATATAAATGAGACCATATGGTATTTGTCTTTCTCTGTCTAAAGTATTTCACATAGCATAATGCCCTCAAGTTCTCTCCATAATGTTGTAAAAGTCAGGATTTCCTCCATTTTTATGGCTGAATAATATTCCATTGTATATATATTCCACATTTTCTTTATCCATTTATTCATCAGTGGTCACTTAGGTAATTTCCACGTCTTGGCTGCTGTAAATAATACTGCATTGAACATGGAGACGCATATATCTTTTCAAGTTAGTGCTTTTGTGTCCTTCGGATAAATACCCAGAACTTTTTAGGGGGGAGGTGATTAGGTTGGTTGGTTGGTTGGTTGGTTGGTTGATTTATTTATTTATTTATTTATTTATTTATGTATTTATTTATTTATTTTAATTGGAGGTACTGGGGATTGAACCCAGGACCTTGTGCATGCTAGGTACACAATCTACCACTGAGCTATACCCTCCCCTTCTCTTGTCTTTTTAAATAATAGCCATTCTAACAGGCGTGAAGTAGTATTTCACTGTGATTTTGATTTGCATTTCCCTGGTGATTAGTGATGTTGAGGACCTTTTCATGTACCTGTTGGCCATCTGAATATCTTCTTTGGAAAAAAATCTGTGTTCAAGTCCTCTGCTCATTTTTAAATCAGATTGTTTAATTTTTTTTGCTATTGAGTTTTATGATTTCTTTATATATTTTGGATATTAATCCCTTATCAGATATATGATTTGCAAATATTTTCTCTCATTTAGTAGGTTGCCCTTTAATTTTGTTTATGCTGTGTAGAAGCTTTTTTAATTTGATGTAGCTCACTTGTTTATTTTTCCTTTTGTTGCCTTTACTTTTGGTATCAAATCCAGAAAATTATCACCTATGTTAAGGAGCTTACTGCCTATGTTTTCTTCTAGGAATTTTATGTTTTCAGGTCTTAGGTTCAGGTTTTTAATCCCTTTTGAGTTTATTTTTGTGTATGGTGTAAGGTAGTGGTCCAGTTTCATTCATTTGCATGTGGCTGTCTAGTTTTCCCAACACCACTTATTGAAGAGACTGTCCTTTCTCCAATGTGTATGTTTTTGGCTTCTTTGTTGTGACTTAATTGACCATATACTCATGGGTTTATTTCTGGGCTCTCTTGTTCTGTTCCATTGTTTTATGTGTCTGTTTTTATGCCAATACCATAATGTTTTGATTATGATAGCTTTATAACATACTTTCAAATCAGAAAGTGTGATGCCTCCAGTTTTGGTCTTCTTTCTCAAGATTACTTTGTCTAATTGGGGTCTTTTGTGATTCCATATAGATTCTGGTATTGTTTGTTCTGTTTCTGTGAAAAATGCTACTACAAATTTGAGTGGAATTGCACTGAATCTGTAGATTGCTATGAGTGGTGTAGTATTGTGATTTATAAGAAAAGAAATACTTGGTCATTCAGACGACCAAAATATATTTCACATATATATTTGGTTTTCAGCCATCTTTCCTGAATCATAGCTTTACAAACTCTTGGAATTTCCTAAATGATGAGAGTGACAAAGGTGTCTTGTTAATGAGGTGACTTTTGGATCCCATTTAAGGATAGGGGCTGGTTGCCAGAAAAGCCAACCAAGTGTTTGAAGGGTTGGAACTTTCAGTCCTACCCTTCACTCCCCTTACCTCTGGGGAGAGGGGAGGGCCTGGAGGTTGAATCAGTTGCCAATGGCTGAAGATTTAATCAATCATGTCTATGTAATGAAGCCTCCATAAAAACCTAAGAGAACAGAGTTTGAGAGCTTCAGGATTGGTGAACATGTGGAGATTTGGGGAGAATGGTGAGCTCAGAGAGAGCATGAAAGATTTTTGCTCTTTCCTCATACTTTGCCCTATTCATCTTTTCCACTTGGCCTGAGTTATATCCTTTTATGATAAACCAGTAATCTACTAAGTAAATTGTTTCTCTAAATTCTGTGAGCCATGCTAGCAAATTAATAGAACCTGAGGAGGAGGTCATGGGAACCTCTGATTTATTACCAGTTTGACAGAAACACAAGTAACAACCTGGGATTGCAGCTGGAATCTGAAGTTGGGACGGGGGGAGGATAGCAGACTTGTATAACTGAATCCTTAACCTGTGAAATCTGATGCTATCTCCAGGTACGTGGTGTCATAATTGAGTTAATTTGTAGGACACGTAACTGTGTGCCAAGAATTGCTTGTTGATGTGGGGAACCCCCTCCCCAAGTTGGAATTGGTTCCAGAACCCATTTAGGTAATATGGACATTTTAACAATATTAATTCTTTTAATCCATGGGCATGGAAGATTTTTCCATTTATTCATGTTTTTTTTCAGTTTCTTTTGTCAGTGTCCCTGTAGTTTTCAGTGTACATATCTTTTACTTCCTTGGTTAAGTTTATTTCTAAGCATTTTTTTCTTTCTGATGCAATTATTTTCTTAATTTCTCTTTCTGAGTGTACATTATTAATGTACAGAAATGCAGCTGATTTTTGTATATTGGTTTTGTATCCTGCAGCTTTACTGAATTCATTTATTAGTTCTAACAATTATTTCTTGGAGTCTTCAGGATTTTCTATATATAATATAGTGTCATCTGCAAAGAGTGGCAGTTTCCCTCTTATTTTCCAATTTTGGTACTTTGTATTTCTTCTTCTCATCTGATTGCTGTGGTTAGGACACCCAGTACTATGTTAAATAGAAGCAGTGACAGTGGGCATCCTTGTCTTACTTCTGAATTTGGTGGGAAGTCTTTCAGATTTTCACTGTTGAGTATTATGTTGGCTGTTGGTTTGTCTTAAATGGCCTATGTTGAGATATTTCCTCTATACCAACTTTGATGAGAATTTTTAACTTGAATGAATGTTGAATTTTGTCAAATCGTTTTCTAAATCTATTGAAATTATCATGTGATTTTTTTTTTCTTATGGTAGTGAAAATCCCAGTCTTCACTTCTCATTTTATTAGTTGGATATGGAACTGTTTACTGAAAGGTTATTGAAAGCTACTTGGGTCGAAACTTGTTAAAGAGCCATTTATTTTTATTTATTTTTTTAAGGGGCCATTTACTTTAAAAGGAGTCAGCTATTAAATCATCTTTGTTAACAGTACAGTCAACTCATTTTTCTTTCATATAGTCACTTGTGAACGATATTTGATATTTACAAAATATTATAAGGTTTTAAGATTTTCTTTAAGATTGTAAAAGTAATATTTCATAACTTTTATATATACTTTTGCTTGGAAGTCAGATTACACTTATGCAAACTCTTTCCTTTGTTTCAGGAATAATGCTACAAGACATTTATGTAATCTGCTAAAAGAAACCTGTGCCAGATCTGCAGAAAAGACAAAGAAATGTAAATATCTTTCTTGTTTTATGTGATTTTTATCAATTTGTTGTTACATTTTAATTGGTGGTGGATGGAGAGGCGAACAAATTATCTTTTCACTTTTTGGAACCAATTTTGATTGGAGCAACGTATATGTGCCTCATACCATTTCTTTGTATAAGTATTAAGTAGATTCTTGGTTCTTTGAGCTTTCAAAGCTCAAAGCTTTTTGAAAGATAATATATTTCTGAAGCTATATACTTGGCATTTATGGTTAATTCTCATTTCAGTTAAAGTGTGCTCTTGAAACTAACCTTCTCTTCTGTCTGGAACAGCTAGGAAATTGAATGAAGAATAATATATAACCATGTTCATAATAGAAAATGCTGATGGAGGGCTATGCTGGAAGCATGTTACTTAAGAATAGCAATGTAGTTATTTATAGAGTTCTCAAATTTCTCCTAAAGAAACTTTTTTTTTTAAAACATTGTATTAATTTTGTGGTATATATATGAAACAGCTTACGGCTTAATGCTTGAGCTGAAGTTATATAGCCCTGTGCTCAAATTCAAACTTTCAGTTTCTGTCTGCTCGATCTTGAATAATTTGGATAATTTATGTAATCTGTCCATCTGATTATTAGTTAATAAAGTGCCTCTTAGTGTTGTTTTGAGAATTAAATTGGTTAATAAATATATAATGCTTAGAACAGTGCCAAGTGCTCAATAAATGTTAGCTACTATTATTTCCAGCATGCAGTATTACTAGGTTTTTAAATTCTTGGTCCTTGCCTATATTACTTTGCATTTGTAACTATACCTTTCAGAATGTACTGCACCACTGCCAGCTTTTTCACTATACCATCTCTATTCAACTTTCAAGGTTAACTTTTCTGCCTAGATATAGAGTGGTGAAAAGTATATGGGTAGAGGGTAGAGAGATAGTATATTGACCACCTTGGAGAAAGTAACCTGGGCTAGAGAAATAAGACTACCTGTTCTTTCTTCTGTTTAGTTCTAAGCTCTCTAAGTCAGAGATCAGACTGTGGGAAAGGTTTGAAGAATCTTTTAAACATTTTTAGGTGATCTCTTAAATAAACTAAAGAATGTATCTTGATGTGACATGTAGATTCTTTTTCTCCTAAAAAATCGTAATGCTTGCCTTAGTATAAACTCTGTCTAGAATCTTGCCTTAAGCCTTTATCTTTGCTATTGCGATTTTCTCTGTCTTTTATTTATTCATTCAACATTTTTAAAAGTGCCTCCTGTGTGTCATGAAATGTTCTAGATGCTGAGGAAAAACAGTAGTAAACAGACAAAGTTTCTGCTGTTGCGGAGTATGCATTCTAGTAGAGGGACACATACCATAAATGAATAAATAGAATATACGTTGGGTGATGATAACTGCTTAAAAAGAGAATGTTTTAGATAGGGTGTTTGGGGAAGTTCTTTCTAATTAAATGGTATTTGATTAGAGACCTGAATAAATGAGGGAGTGTACCATGGAGCTATTTTGGGAACTAATATTTCAGGCAGAGGAAATGGCAAATGCAAAATCCCTTAGATGAGAGCCTGTTTAATGTTTTCAAGTCATAGCAATGAGGTCACTATGCTGTACCTTGCATATTTCTTACCCTCTTCATATTTTTCACCCTTTTTTCTCATTGTGCTCCCTTCAGGATCATTTCTTCTAATCTTTCTTCCAGTTCACTAATTCTCTATTTAGCTTTTCTAAACTTTTAAAATTCATCTGTTAGGTCTTAGTTTTCTACTATTGCATTCTCTAGTTCTGTAAACATTAGCTTTTTTTTTTTAAAAAATAACTGAGTGTCACTTTTTAGAGTTTCAAGTTCTTGCAGAAAATTTTAATCTTGACTTTTTGTCTCCATGAGCATACTAAACTTAGTTTGTTAAATCTTTTGTCCAGCAGTGCAAATATCTGGAATCCCTTGGAGTCTATTTCTATGGTTTGTTGTTTTGTAGATTCTAGTTTTTGTTGGTTATTTTATTGTGCACTTCATTATCTTTGATTGTTTGGTTGAGACTTAGAATGATATCACAGTTTCCTAGTTCTTTGAATGTTGAAAAATTTTGGATTATATCCTGGACACTTTGAATATTATGCTGTGAGATTCTGTGTCCTGTTAAAGTCCCCTGGGGAATGTTTGCTTGTTTGTTTATATTTTAGCAGATAGTCAATTCAAGTTCATACCACAAGTTCTGTCTTACCTTACCTGGGGTCCCATTATCAGTTCAGTTTTCAAAGCTTTTGCCATGCTACTCTGGGTCTATGTCATGTATTCTCCACTAAAGATTAGTTCTGGGACTTGGATAGTGATTTCAGAGCTTTTGCTATATTTGCCTTGATCTGTCTTATACATGCACATCCTCCTTTTTCCCTATGGGACTTAAGCCAATTCATACAAACAATTAGAGAATCACCTCCAGTTCTCTCTAGGATCTCCCCCTCATTCTCAGCCTTACAGGTGTTCCATCCCCCTGTCCTTTGGCTGGAAACATGGAGTTTCTCTTGCCTTTTTTTTTTGTCCTTGCTGCTGTGACTGCTGTAGCTCCACTACAGGGGCCACCCTTGGGGAAGGGCTGGAAGAGAAAAAAAAAAAAAAACCAAGATTTCCTTTGACTGCTCATACTTCCTGTTACAGTTCTGCTGGGGCCTTCCTTACACTTTAATAATGCTAGGAGAGATGGTAGGAAAAAACTGAACAAACAGGAAACTCACCTCCACATGAGTCACTTCTTCGCTTACTTTTCTTCCCAGTCTGCCTGCTTTTGCTTACTTTTCAGATTCCTCAAGTATTTGCTTTATGTATTTCATCCAGAGTTTTTAGTTGTAATCAATGAGAGAGAAAGGCTATAATGGGCTTACTCCCTCTTGACTGACACTGGAAGTTGGTTTTGCTTTTCTGAGTTATAATCCTCAACCTATTCTTGGCCTGATGACTCATCATTATATTTTTAGATCTTTGATTCTTTTAATAATTAAAAAAACTCCTCCAGAGTTTTAATTGTCTTTAGGAGGAAGATTGTTCTGAATTACTTAGCCATTACCAGAAAGCAAAGTCCTAGATGCTTTTTCAAAATAAATCAAATAATGTCATTGTCTAATTTCTTCAGTAGCTTTCCAAAGTTTTCAGGATAGCATGGTGTATGCCACTTGACTTCACCTTGCCAAATGTTTTCCACATGCACCACATATACATGCTCATGGAGAACTACTTGTTAACCTCTTAACAGATTATGCTTTTGAGTATTTGCATATATTGTTTCTTTTATTGGCTAATCCTCCTGCCTTCTTCATCTTGTTCATTCCTATTTGTCCTTCGAAACTCAAACTACCCTTGGAAAATATTTCCGAATTTTTTAATCCTTATCTAAAAACTTAAATACTCTTCTTTCACTTACCACCCTCAGTATGTCTTTACCATGTATTTATGAACTCCTTCAACAAATATTTATTGAGTACCTATTACATGCTATACATCTCACGGTAAGCTTGCAGCAAGGGACCCTATCTTATCTGACTCAGTATATTCAACACTTTGTACAGTGTTTTTGAAGATAGTAGGCAATAAATAAATGAATGAATGAATAAAGAACAGATTTGTTCTTAGATGTATCTTAAAAAATCCTTTAAATGGCTGTCTATTGCACATATAAGTATATTAAAATTCTTTAGCTCGCTGTTTGAGGTACTGCATACATTTTTTTTGTAGCCTTACTCCTTAACCTAAATTACTTAGTGTTGGAAAGGACTTTAAAGCCTTTTGTTCTACATACATTTCCATTGCTTTAATTTTCTTTATAGGAAATTAATATTTTTTCTTTACAACTACGAAATGGGAACCTTTCTTGTGTTTGAATATATTCAGTGATGGAAGTTCACTAACCCCAAGATTGTCATTTAAGGACAGCTCTTCTTTTTTTTCCCCTTTTTTAAAATTTTTAATTTTTAAAAATTGAAGTATAGTCAGTTTACAATGTTGTGTCAGTTTCTGGTGTACAGTATAATGTTTCAGTTATTCATATACATACATATATTGCTTTTCCTATTCTTTTTCATTTTAGGTTACTACAAGATACTGAATATAGTTCTCTGTGCTATACAGTAGAAACTTGTTATCTATTTTATATATAGCAGTTATTATCTGCAAATCTTAAACTCCAAATTTATTTCTTTCCACCCCTTTTCCCCTCTGGTAACCATAAGTTTGTTGTCTGTCTGTGAGTCTGTATTTTGTAAATAAGTTCATTTGAGGGCAGCTCTTGTTTTTTATATAAAATCTTATATACTTACATCTCTTTGCAGTTTCTCTCTTCTTATTGTGATTCTTCTCCTTAAGGCATACAGAAAAAGTCTAAGCCATTTTTTATGTGCTATCTCTTTAGATCTTTAAAGATGGCTACTTGTCCTTTCTGAATCTTGTCCGTAGCCTAGATGTTTCAAGATTCTCATGCTTTTGTTATTTTGGTTGATCTGTTGAATATCTTTGTTATATTTAGGAGTCCAGACCTGTATAAGGTAATCTCATGTGTAACTTGATCTGTGTAAAGGACTATTTCTTGGTAATTATAGGTGTCATTAATGAACTCTAAAGTCAGCTTACTTGATTGTCACATTGTATTATAATCTTAGTGACTTCACTATTAATTAAAATCTTCAACTTTTTTTAAAACTTCATTCTTTGTATGTGCATTTAGATTTTTAGATCCAAATAGCATTCTTTGCTTTTTTCCTTACTGGATTTCATTAGGCAGACCTGTGTTTTAATTATGTACCACCACTTTTTATTTTGAGATTCTGGCAAATAACATAATTTTTCTGTGTCACGCTTTTGTAATCTGTGAAATGGGGATAATCACGGTTCCATATATCTATACCTATATTTTTAACCTAAATGTATGTATTTATGTGCATATTTTCCCCCTTGCCAGGACTCTGGCATTTTCTTGATTCTAATAATTCACAGTTTTGTCAGTACAGCCATTTCAATCTATATGCACCAGTCTTTCTTTAGACTGGGAAAGCCTTGTATATCTTTGGCCATTTGATCTGATTTCTGTTTGGGTGTACTTATTATTTGTTTGTTGGCCCCTGTGTTCTCCATTTCTCTAATTGTTTAAATATTTTTTTCCAACTCTTTATGTTTACATTTGTTTTCTGTATTTCCAGTTTGACTTTTGAAGTTTCAGTTCTTTCTTGTCCTGCCTCTAACCTGTAGTTCCTTTGCAGTCTCTCATTATTTAATGTATTGCCCTTTTCCTCCTTATTTATTTTTCTATTTAATTCATGTCATTTTCACATTTATATTGTGGCCTGTTCTTTATGATTTTGTGTTCCTCTTTCATTGAGACCATATTTTCCTGGTTCTGTTGAGAATACCAAATGGTTTTCTCACATTTTCATTTGAATTCTCTAGAGTTCATTTTCAGAGATAGATTGTTCCTTTTTACATCTTTCATGTTCCCTTTTCTTTGTTTGACAGTATTTTTTCATAAGCCTCATAGAGGTTTTCTAACCATATCTACATCATTGATAAAAGCAAGAACTACCTAGACTAAATAAACAAACTAGGTGATAAGTTGACCTTGGTATAGTGGTTGAATTTCTCTTTTTATATTTACAGTTGTGTGGCAGGTGACTGAGCAGTTTGTAAAGTTTTCACCTTGCATGGCTCTGTTTATGGTAGCTGAATTCCCTTTCTGTCCTTCTGCCTGGTTTTCTGGTACTCTGATAAATTTTGTAGAATATATGATTCTGAATGATTATAGTCAACAAACTCAAGCAGGCACAAAATGTTTATATCTTAATATGTTAAAAATTAATTTTTTATATCTTAAATTTGGGGGTGCCCGTATAGTACCATGTGTTAGAGAGGGACATTTGTTTCTGAGTCATCTGTCCATTGAGACTTTCATCATTCTGATTGATACTCAGTTATTGGTCCACATGGGTTGCTGCTGAGCTGTCCCTCATACCTGTCCTCAGGGCCCATTCAGGTATGCTGGTTCTCTGTACTTTATCCCATCATGCTCAGTTGTGCAGGGTGCTTGGATAAGGGTAATTGTGAAGCTAAGGCCCCATCTGTCTGGATATATTTCACAGGCATTTCTTCTCACATTTTATCATCTTCCTAGAGTTCTACTGAAGAAAAAAAAAGCACAATCCCACTCTGCTCTTGGTTTGCCCATACTGTCTGGGGTTTCTGTGGTGAGTGTAAAGGGCTACAGAACTCATTCTTCAGTATCTGCCAGAATCTAATAAACTCTCTCAGCTTTCTCCTTTAAAGGCTTCTTTCTTACAAACTAGTAAGTATTTCTTAGGTCTAGAGGATGAGAAACTTTTTTCTGACTTATATATTTTGAAAATCTATTACTTGTTTATATCCTGAATCTTTCCCCTTACCCCAACACTGGGCTTTTGAAACTCAAAGACATTTTCTTTGCTTTTGGTTGAATCATCTCTTATTTAAGGCAGTGAACACAGCAAGATCTAGTTCACCAAATTAGAGCAAAGTAAGTGTGTGTGTGTGTGTGTGTCTGTGTGTGTGTGTAAAAGTAGAGAGGAGAGAGGGAAGACAGGAGGGAAGGAGGAAGAAGGGAATTAGATGGGTGTGGGCAGACAGATATATAGGTAGATAAATACCAAGAAAACCCAAATGATAGGCTTATATTGTTACAATATTATATTACTACATTAGAACTCTGTACCAAAGTCCTTTCTCTATGCTATCTGTAGCAACTTGCTCCTGACAACTGTAAAGTACATCTATACCAATTTATTTTCTTTTCTGTAGTTTTACTTATTTACTTTTCAGTACTTGCCTTATTAGAAGGATGACTGGAGGGTATTTTGGAAGTACTGGTGATGGTGGTAATGGGAAGATTAGAGGTATTGGCATTAGAATACAATTCTTTGGTACAAATGGTTTCTGAGAAATAGAGAAGGTTTGTTGATAAATGTGTAGGTAGTGAATATGAGACTGAATAAATGGAGTGAGAAGGATGAACTATCTTTCTGTTGAAACGCTGAGGTGTTCTGTCTCTATTTCCTTGAATTTTCCAGCCCTTAAATATTCAAATAAAAGTGATTCAGCTTCTGTTCCACATGCTATGATAAGTCTAGAGCTCTCTCCAGGATTTTTGAGGGGTTTAGGATACTTATATTCTTCTAAAGCTAGTTCATGTACCCTCTTTTTAGTTGTTTGGTTCCTCATTGACATTTGAGTCTGTCATAGTTGCCATTCTCTTATTTTGCAGCTTGTTACTGGGACTAATACCTTCCTTATTAATGTGATTTCTGTGATGGTTGGCCTCACTTGGGGGAATGATAAAGGGAAAAAACCACATTTTCTCTTACCGCCTTGTATGCTAATTCCCTATAGCACTACCTAACAACACTGTTTTACTGATTTTACTCAAGGCTTGGGTATACCTAGAGGGAATCATTGCTCAGGTTAGAAAGAAACCCAAAAACAAAAACAAAAACAAAAAAAACCCTAAAAAAAAGATCATAGAGGATCCATCGGAGATTCCTCTTTGGGACTACTCCTATTCTTTACTTGTTCTTGTCTTTAGGTTTATCTCCCTTTCTGCCTCTTCAGAGACAGAGCAGAGATAACAGTAAACTTTGCCTTTCATGTGTACTTCATGAATCTTAAATATACAAAGGTAAATACCTTATAGACTATTTCTTAAATCCCTACTTATTGTAAAGGCTAAAACTATAAACATATTTTACAAAGTTTGGATAAACTCGTGAATAGTAATTCTATAAAAGGAAATTAGAGATAACTGAACAACATCTAGCTTTTGAGGTATGACCATACCTTACTTATGAAACTGCTTTTGATGCTACTTAAAAAGACTCAAAAGATATACCAGTGCCCTTTACTAACACAGATTTTTAAATATTTTAATGCTTATGTGAGACA